>NC_136411.1:381764592-381839592 GCF_051521515.1 Lactuca serriola
TAGTTTGTTGATTTTCTTTTTCATATTAAACCTTTAGTTTTTTTTTTTTTTTTTTTTTTTTTTTTTTTTTTTTTTTTTTTTAAAACAAACTTCATTTTTTTTGTTATCTCTTGTATTCTAAAACAAAATTGGAAAAACTTTCAATTTTTATCTAAAAAGCCTTTAAATTTAACAAAATTTTGGAATCTAATTTCAATTTTCATTATTGCTTGGTTATATACGTTTTCCATCTTAAAATTGATCAATGTTATTATAATCCATTGAAACTTAATTTTTTGTTTCTATTTGAACCAACTTTTTGATTTTGCCTTATAATTCTTATATTTATGTTTTTAATGGTTTCAATATTAGAATATAAAAGAGGCACTTGATTTGTTTGAAACAAAGAGAGACTATGATATCTTATTCTTGTTAGCAAACATATATGTCAAAATTTATTTGCAAAATGTTCTAATATTGTAACATGTGAAAAAAATGGTCTAAGTTGACTTGATATCTATTGTTTTAAGAATCAAACTGAAAAACAACTTCCAAATACACATATAGGTTTCGAATATAATTTAAGTTTTTATGTTTTCTCCATCAGAAACATTATCAAGTCAAACTAGATAACACATTCTACAGTCTTGAACATCTTGAACATCCTGTAAAATAGTTTTTGATATGCATTTTATCAACAATAATTCGAATATGATATTTTTCTTTTTGTTTTAAAAAAAGAAAATGTTTTTATGCTTTTTTTAACACCATAAATATCAACAACAAGAAAAAGAAAATGAGAACTGTACGCCAAAATGAAAAGTTCATTTATAAGAATATTTTTGTCAAATATAATGACTTTTTTGAAAAAAAAAAAGTTGAAGGGTTTTCATAAAAAAATGTCTAAAAATGGAAAACTGCCATCAAACCCGCTAAAAACCAAGATAATAAAAATTAAAAATATATTTTGAAAAAATTAAAACTTAATACAAAAAAATCTCAATATATTGTATCTTTTTATGTTCTTTACCATTTAATCATTCATTTAACTGTTTGTGAGTTGCCTTGGAATGAATTGTTTTGAATTGGACGTTTTTTGACCAAATTAGAATGTATCCATATAAGTATTTATGACCTGATAATGTATTTTAACATGCAAATAATGTCTTAAATAAAAAAAATAATAATAAGATACCAATAGTTTTTCTAGAAGAGAAAAAACCCACACAATATAAGAATCTTTCTGGAACAAAAAAATTGTTTTTGATTTTCATGTAAAAGCTAAAAACGTAAGGTCCTTCTTGAAATTTAATGAAATTGGTAAATTGCAATGGACCCACAATATAAATAAACTTTATATAAATCTTTTCGATTAAGAAATCCCTTTTAAAAGGGGGAATATAATACAAAAATGTTACTAAAAACTAAGGGCTCGAGGCAAAAGTGCACTTTCATCCCTTACAATTTTTAAAGTACACACAGAATTTGACAACTTTTTATTTTCTTGTGGTTAATTTATTGAATGGAAATCGCCCCCATTATTTGGTGCAACTTTATATTGTTGGATCTTATAATTGGATCATTTTATTAGTACTTTAATTTCAAAGCTCCTACTTTTAGATTTGGACCACTGTGATTATTATTTGTGGTTATTTTAATTTTGATATTTTAACTATTTTTATGATTATTTTGATATGTTGTCGATTCTTAAAGTTATGATGCTGATTATTTGGTTTCGTAAAATATATATTCGTATTTTTAATCATTATAATATGAAGGGGACGAGAAAATTATACGGCTTAAACATGTGATTAATTGTACCTATGGATTTAGTGTTTGTTTGAAGTCTTCATATTAATTCAGAAAACATCCCTGTCATCGAAGCTTTTTGTTGAAAAAATATAATAAAGAAATACAAAATAAAATTTTCAATTTTATGGTTGGAGTAGAACACCATATGTGTTCATGACATACCATTATATATCATTATTCCCGCTCATGTCATCGTTTGTTCTTAAAATTGATCATTTCTTGTTATGAACAAGTGGTCTAAGCTAGAGGTAAATGTAACTTTGTTAAAATTGATGTCTATTTTATTTTTTAAATGAAAAAATTATTCTGAAAATTGGGACATACAAGCTGGTATCAAACCCTGGTTTGTGGGATTTTGATGAACACTCGTGGCATTTCAAACTCAAATTATGAATTTGAGAGTTTTTATAAACCTTTTTGGAAAAGATTCATTTCAAGAGAAGAAAAAAAAAAGATGTTATGTGTATAGTTAATCGGAGCTTGGAAAAAGTGATCTTCCAAAATACATGTACTTGTTTTATATGTTGTATTTGAGTTGTTGTAATATGTGTTATAGGATGATGTGTATGCTATAAGTTAGGCTAAGGATCTACTCAGGATTGCATGATAGAGTGTGCCTGCTTAGGATATATGTCTTTTTGTGTGTGGTATATGAGTTGTTAGAGATGAATGATAGTGTGTACGTTGGGGATCCTCAGGAATTGTGTGTTAGAAATGCATGATCCTTATGATGCCTTATTGCCTATTGGTTTCTGCTTGAATGTTGCTTGCTTTGTGCTAGGTGAAACCTATATTGATGTTAGTTAACTATTAAGTGAATACGTTAAGTTTCATGCCATGAAGATTAAATAGTTTTAGAATGTTTGATTTGGCCCTTTTGCGCAGCTCTTGTTTTAGTGCAACCTTTATAGTGCAGGATATTTTAGTCGAATGATTTTTTAATCCTTGTTGCATGTAATTGTATTCGTAAGATAGTTAGTTGACATTGGTAAAATTTTCTTCCGCAGTTGATAACAGGTTGTAGTGAGTATTCCTAGCAACCTTGGAAGAGTGATAGAGTGTGTTAGTGTCAGCACTTGGTTATGAAGAAATATAATGTGGGAATCTAGGCAGTTTGTGGTGGATTTTTCTAAGCATATGGTTGTGCTAGTACACCTAGCAATGGTGGAGTTCCTATAAAAGTGTTAAAGTATTCTAGTACATGACTATGTTTGAGAAGAATCCTAGAGGGAGAGTCTAGGAAGAGCGGTAGTGTGTGCCTGTGGGAGCATAGGTATCTGCGGTTAATAGTGGTCATGTGTAGTGGCTTGGGAACTTTGAGAAAATTCTTGGGACACGTACGGATAGGTATCGAAGGTAATATAGGCGCGTATTAATGAAAGCACAGGATCTGTATGAGGATTAGTAAGGGTTGAAAGGGCTTCTAAGGATCTAATGGAGGGTAGATAGTGTGGTATAGCACTATCATTAATTGTAGGTGTCTCCGTCATTGTCGGCCTGTCGGCTATGATTATTCCAGATAAGAAGGAGGCTGGTAATTGATTAGGCCATAGTGTATGTGGCAGTTGGGTCTAAATGGTGTAGACCTGTATGAGTTAGCTGATTCAAAGATATCGAGGGCTTTGCTTGCAGTAGTGCCAGTTTGAGTCGTGGGACTCAAGAGGGAAACCAATGTGATGATCAACTTGAGGATTACAGCCTGAGGTTGAGTGGTCAGACGATGGATAGGGTTGTCATTTTATTTGATGGGGTTATGTTTTTCCAGCCTCACGTGCTTGAGGGAGAAGAGATCGGATGTGTGTCAGTCGATAGTTAAGCAAAGAGATGGTGTTCTCCCCATCAGTTTCTACTGTAAGAAGGTAAGGTCTGGTTTATAGTAAATCGTCTCTATTTTTTAGCGAGGGAATGTTCAAGACTCAATTGTTCTTGTGGTTCGATGGCCAAGGTGAAGGCCATGTTGCAAGTGGAATATGTAATGCAGATTCGAGAAGATCGAGTGTATCCGAGGAGGCATCGAGATGTTCCTATTTTGGGTAGGAAATTTCTATAGTTATGTTGGATTTATCAGAGCTACTATTTGAGTATATGCAAAGGATTCCTGAAGCGACATAAGAGGATGAGTTTGTGGATCAATTCTCCGAACTCAAGGTTTTGTGTACATGCGTTTAGTTCGTATGGCGCCTTATCAATATACTGGTGTTATGGTCGACTTCACTAAGCTTAAGGTGGTGATGTTGGGAAGAGTTTTCGAGGTCTTCAAATGAGGTTCAAAGTTTCTTTATGATTATTTGGTCATTATCCGAAGGAAATGTCTTATGCAATGTTGCATTTTGAGAGTCATGGTTGGTATGCATGTGTTTAAGACGGTATGAGGTTTTGATGTTGTAGACGTTAATTGATGATGGTTCAAACCCTAAGTGGGGTAGAATTAGGTATTTTGCTTGAAGGAATCATCACTAGGTCCAGGGGAGTCAGCAGTTAAGGTACGCTAGATTTTGGTTCAGGTTATTGCTGTATAGGGGAAGGAAGTGAGCTACCATCAACGTGGTCGTGGTTAGGAAGTTTCTCTTTGTGCTTCTCAAGGTTTTGTTAGAGTCTTCCGTGGTCGCAGAGAATTTAAGGTTTGGTTAGATCATGGTTGAATAATAAGTTACCATTAGGTTTATGTATCCAAGAGCACATGTGTTGTCTTCACAACAGGAATCTAATGGGTAAGGAACTTGTTGTGGTCAATAGTTCCTTTTGGTAGCTCCATGGATCTGGATTGAGGGGCGTTGAACCACTCTAATTGTGTATTGGTTATGGGAAACATGGTTAGCCCATGATATGAGTTAGTTATCTTCGGTTGATATGGGAAATTGTTGATTGACCTCAAAGTTCGCTGAGGATATTTGAAGCTTTCAGGCGGTATTAGCTGAGGGTGCAATTGATGCGTCAACCATTCGTCAAGTTCTGTAAGGGTACATCTTGGTCTCTATATATGTGTACTCTGGAATGTTTGGTGGTGGAATTGTTGTTCTTATTATGCTTGATTTGACAGATGTCCTTGGTTATTGGGATTTCATGTCGGAGCAACGTTGTTTGGCTTTCACGCGTGTCTATGACCTATGCAAGGTTCAGTTTTTGGCATATCGCGTCGACTGGGTTGCTATTGGGATTTATTTGATTAGTTTTTTTTGGCAACATTTCTGGTTAATTTTGGAATCCATTCCTTAATCAAAAGTTTTATTGGTCTTTTGCGCATCGAGTGATTTTGTTGTGGTTGTTAGAAGAATGTGTCTAATAGTGGTTGAGAATCATTTCATTCGATTCACTAGTATGTCACCTTTTGGGTAAGGTCACAATTAATAAGGAACACAGTAGGTAGGGGAGCATTGTGTTTCCTCCTGGATAGTGTGAAAGTATGTACTTTCAAGTTGGAACGAGCGTTCAATTGTCTGTCTTGTTTTTGGTTATGCATGGTCATATTTTGTTTGATAATGCATCAGTAATAGTAGATTGTGGAAGAGTTGCATGTCACAGAATGGTATGGCTCCTGTGTTTTGGTAAAAATGTTGAGTGAGATGTTAACTGGGTTCCTACCGGTCATTGGAATGATGTCAATGTGCCTTTAGGCCCATTGGATGTTGGTCGGGAGTCTACGAGTTTGTGGTTGGGTGACGGAAAGAACATTGAGGAACTGTGAGCTTCTCATGCCAATGGTTAGATGTCGTTATGGCGTGACATGAGCAATTGTGGATTTCACTGGAGTGAGTGGGCTAACAGTTGTGTAGCAGAGACCCGTGAGTTGATTCGCTTAATGTGTGGCATGGACGGGTGTTTGAGCAGTATAGTGTTGTCACTTATGGCTCGATGACCAGCAAGTTGGGTCTGGAAGTTATAGGGTGTTGACTTGCTGGAAAAGTCATGGTGGTATATTAGCAACTCATTATTTGTATTCTTCTTAGTGGATTCGTGTTCGTTTTATGATAAGTTTCATGTGAGTTAAGTTACCGATGATGCGGGCGGTTATAAGTCTTTTGGGTGTTTCGGTAGATGGTTGTAAACCTGAGCTATTTTGGGATCATAAGGGTCACGCGAGATTTTGTATTGACCATGGTTACGCTCTTCTGAGCAGTTGGTTAGTCATAACTTAGCAGGAAGTCAAGTGTGTATTTTAGAACTTTTAGGTGATTTTTGCTTTTGGGATGGGTTGCATTCTTGATTGGAATGTTTGGATGTTGTTATGCACAAATTTAATGGTGTTCCTAGTCAGGGAATTGGGGTAAGTATGACGAGTGGAGGATCTTCATCCATTATGTATGTCTCCGGAGCTTAGACCGGTGGGCTTCTAGTTTATGAAGTGCATTGATCGGGATGGTTAGTAGATCCAGTTTTGGGAATTCCTGTTAAAGTGGTTTTCGTTATGATTTGGGTCTTAGAGTTTAGGAAGAGAGGTAGTTGATACAATTGAGTGTTTAAAGCTATTGGATTGTTTGTTGGCATCAGTTGGGTCCTATAAATTCTCCCGAGTTCAATATGGATGCATTGATTATATGATGTGGTTGACGGGAGCATATGGATTGTGTTAGTGCAGTTAAAATTCTAACCGAGTCAGATTTTGAGGAATATATCCAGTTTAAGTGGGGGAGAATTGTTGTAACGACCCAAAATTTAAGCCCAGAAATTTCATTTTTCAACTACTATACTTAATAATCATTTTACCAAAAACATTTTCGATAAAACATCACATTACAAAATCACAATGTTGTGTCTCAAACCATAACATCAGAAGTAATGAAAATCAGAGTACAGTCCCATAAACTCAATGTGGAAACCAGGTGTGTGTCTGATGCGCTGCTACACCGCCGGCTCCTTCCCCTTCGACGAAGAGGTACCTGAAACCAAAACTAAAACTGTAAGCACAAAGCTTAGTGAGTTCTCCCATCATACCACATACCATATAATATCGTCGGTATCTTTCAACCAGTAACCTTCATCGGTATCTTTCAACCGGTAACCATCATTGGTATCTTTCAACCGGTAATTGGGGACTATTTCAACCCCTACCACTAGCATGCAACAACAGATATAAGCATACAGTCAGGTATATCTGGGTACTGACCTACCCCTAGGTCCTAAGGACCACTGTCAGCGAAACTAATCCCTACTACACACATAACATGTCATACAGTTAAATCTCATAATCGAAACACATAACCGAACCAAGATAATTATCACGAAGACAATCATCTTCTAAATACCCCTTTTTGGTGGGCCGACATTGTGGCCGTAGACCCACCCCTACTGGAAGGTAACTCACCTCAATGTTGTGCAGTGTTTGAATTATCCTCAGTGCACAAGTCAACTCCTTTCGACTCCTTGATCCCTACACGACAACCTTCAAGTCAACACACAGCTCGTGCAACCCTAAAATGGGTTTGGCCAAGTCCAGTCAAAGTCAACTTCCAGTTGACCCGAATCGCCGAGTTGGGCCGTCAACTCGTCGAGTCCCTACCCCTACACCCGTCCTTATCCATGACTTGACTCATCGAGTTTGGCAACGACTTGACGAGTTCCCCGTCTTTACGAACTTTAATGAACCTTCATCCGACTCGCCGAGTCGTATGAACAACTCGTCGAGTTCACCTTCATCTGATGAACAAGTCCTAACCTTGACTCACCGAGTTGTATGAACAACTCGTCGAGTTCATCTTCAAACATAAGAAGATTTCCTTGGACTCGCCGATTCTGTTCTAGCACTCGTCGAGTCCCATGAACTCCAGGTTCAACACTAAGTCCAATGTGTTGGGTCACTCTTTCTGTCTTGCTACAACCCTTCTAATACCAAACTGAGTTCTTTTCCCTTCTAATACCCAACTGAGTTCTTTTGACCCTCAATAGGTATTGGAATCAAAGCCTTGGACTCGTCGCGTCCCCAGAACAGACTCGCCGAGTTGGTCACGTCCACACCCTAAATCCTTGATTTCTGATGTACAACCTTTGATCAAAAGATAGATCTAGGCTCCTACAATCGTTCTAGCACGTAAAGTTACGAACTTTACGTGCATACATGGGACTTTGAGTCAAAAAGGCCCTAAAACAAGCTCTTGGGTTGCATGGAGTCTTCCTTGGGTGGAAAAGCACCCACTTTCTGCCTTGAGACCCCTCAAAGGACCTAGATCCGAAGCCTTGTCCCCAACCATGCTTGCATTCATGGTTGGCTACCTAAAATGGCTTATAAATGCCCTAAATCTCCACAAAATGGGATCTAGCAATTGAACAAGCAAGTTAGCAACTTTATACCTTCTGAAGACTAAAAATGAAGCACAAACTCGAACCCTTCTGGTCTCTTCTTGTTTCCTCAAGCTCTTCTCCTCCCTTCTTAAGACCACCAACACCAAAATCTACCAAAATGATTTAGATTGCTTCAAAAATGGATAATGTTTTCTATAGAGGGTTTCTGGGTGCATAAGGGACGATGGAGGTTGTATAAGGTTGCTTAAATAGGGTGAAAACCCTCATATTAGGGTTTTTTTTCCAGCCAGGGCCTACTCGTCGAGTCCGGGACCCAACTCGTCGAGTCCATCTTTTAAGTCTCGCGTTCCATCCCGCTTTTACTCAGCGAGTTAGTCCTTCTACTCACTGAGTCCAAGGCTAAAAAAAAGCAACAAACTTGGTATAAAAATAAAAGGAATACGTACCAAGAACTAGGTGCTACAAATCTCCCCCATTTATTTCAGACTTCGTCCTCAAAGTCTGCTGCTCGATCCTGAAACAGCTCTGGGTAATGCTCCATCATCTCGTCCATCGGCTCCCAAGTCCATTCCGAGCCCTTCCGGTGCTGCCATTGCACCTTCACGAGCTCCATCTTCTTGTTCCTCAAATCCTTCGATTCAGGAGAGCATCTCAGGCCCCCAACGGAAAACCACGACCTTCCTTGTCAGTCTGGTCAGGGGCATGGCTATCTTGGAGAAATCCTGTATAAATCTCTGATAGTAGCCAACTAATCCTAGGAAACTCCGAATCTCAGATGGAGACTTCGGAACCTCCCACCTCATCACGGCCTCCACCTTGGCCGGATCTACTGAAATCTCGTTCTCGTTCTGGCCGGATCTACTGAAATCTCGTTCTGGTTGACAAGGTGCCCAAGAAACTACACCTCTCGCAGATGCTCCTCGTGCTCCCTCTGCGTCTGGGAATAAACCAAGATGTCATCAATAAACACTATCACTAACCGGTTTAACATCGGTCTACACACGCGGTTCATGAGGTCCATGAACGCAGCAGGAGCATTGGTGAGCCCGAAGGGCATCACCACAAACTCGTAATGGCCATAGCGCGTACGGAACGTAGTCTTCTGTACATCCTCCTCTCTGACCCTCATCTGATGATACCCTGAACGCAAGTCGATCTTGGAGAACCAAGATGCTCCCTGAAGCTGGTCAAAGAGGTCATCAATCCTTGGGAGTGGGTAACGGTTCTTCACCGTCACCTTATTCAGTTCCCGATAATCTATACACATCCGATGTGACCCTTCCTTCTTCTTCACAAACATAATTGGGGCTCCCTAGGGTGAACTGCTCGGTCTAATGAACCCCTTTTCTAACAGCTCCTGCATCTCAGGAGGAGCCAACCGATATGGTGCCTTGACTATCGGAGCCGCACCAGGGACTAGGTCGATTCGGAACTCCACCTGTCTCTCAGGAGATATCCCAGGCAAATCTTCGAGGAATACGTCCGTAAACTCTCGCACCACGGGCACACCGCCCACCGTCGCCCTTCCCGTTTCCTGGGTGTCCATAACATAAGCGACATAACCTACACAACCCTGCTGGAGGTAGCGCCTAGCCCTCGCTGCCGAACATAAGGCTGGTCCTCGTTGTGGCCTTTCACCCTGAACCACCAGCTCTCCCCCACTAGGGGTCCTGATCCGCACTGACTGCTGCGCAGTCGATCGCTGCCCCATTGGGGCTCAGCCAATCCATACCAAGGTAACGTTCCTCAAACAGCCGCAAAACACAATCCTGGTAGACCTTTGACGCTCGCACAGACCGGTCGTCCGCAATCTCGACATCTAGAGGGCAATCCAACATGCCCGAAGACTCAGGAAACTTCTTGCTAAGCGCAAGAGAGACAAATGATCGGGTGGCACCCGAATCAAACAACACCTGAACTGGGATACCGTTCACATGGAACGATCCCGTCACCACATCGGGTGCAGCGCGGGCCTCCTCGGCTGTCAGGTGAAATGCTCGGCTCCGAACCACTGGAGCCTCCGACTTGACCTTCCGTCCATCCACAACCCGTGCTGTCACTGGAGCCGGCGTCACTGCCGGCGCCGCTGCTGCTGTCAATCTAGGGCAATTGGCCTTTTTATGGCCCCTCTGATTGCAATGAAAGCAAATCAGGTCTGATGTTTGGATCGCAGGAGTAGGGGCAGTACAATCTCTGCCAAAATGCCCTACCTTGCCGCACTTATAGCAGCTAGATCCCGGCCCAGTGTGACAAGCCCCCTCATGTGACCGACTGCATTTCCCACAGCGGTCCCATCCTGTCTGGCCTTTCGGCCTACCATCGGATCCATTGGGCTTCTTCCCCGAAGTCCCCGCCGTCAGCCCCTCCTCTACCTTCTTCTTTCGGATGTGCTCCAGATCAATCTCCTTCTCCTTAGCCTTGGCAATCATGGAATCCAGGGTAGGGCAAGCTGAAAAACTAACATGCTCCCGGATGTCGGCTCGTAGCATGTCATGGTAGCGGGTACTCCTCATGTCCTCATCACCCGCATACTGGGGCACCAACAACGCCCTCTCTCGGAACTTGGCGGTGATCTCCGCCACAGTCTCTGTAGTCTGTCTCATATCCAAGAACTCCCTGGCCAGCTGCTGAAACTCCACAGCTGGTGCGAACTCGGCCCTGAATCGGGCCACAAAATCTGTCCACGTCATAGCCTCAATGGTTGGGGCTCCCAACGTGTTACAAATCAACTCCCACCAATCTCTGGCTCGGTCCCTCAAACATCCTGCAGCGAAACGGACCTTCGAACCTTCCATGCAGAAGCTAGTTAGCTGCGCAAACTCGATGTCCACGATCTATCTCCTAGCGGCAATGGGGTCCTTTACCCCATGGAAATCCGGCACACCTGTCCCTCTGAAGTCCTTAAAGGAAAGTGTGCGCGTGCTCGTCTTGCCAGACGCCAGATCACTCCTGAACGATCGGAGGCGATCCTCCATCAGCTCAATGATCCCCTCCTTGATCAACCCGAAGATAACCGGTGTTGCATCAAGGATACCTCGCGTGATCTCAAACGCAATGAACTCACGTAGTCCATCATCCACATGCTCGGACCCTGCACCCGAGCCCTATCCTGACCCGGATCCTGAACCTCCCGCTGCATGTCGTGTGACCATCATTCTCAAAATAAACATATTATTGTCAGGGTCACATACACTTTCCAAGTTTCCTGGTTCCATCTAGGCCCTCCTTGACTCGACTACGGATCATCTGCTTTCAATAGTACGGGCCCATACTACCTTCCACATCTATCCGTACTTTTCTCAAGGATTGCCTCGACTTCGCCAAGTCCCTCTTTTTTTTTTCTTTCTGATACCCTTTCCATTAATCTCATCCTAGGCTTCCCTAGGGCACTCTCTGACCTACTCTCCGCCATCAGTTGCACTAGGAGTCCCGACCGCCTCCCCCTAACTAGCTTGCGGATACTGTTACATATCCGTTCCTTAGTTAGTTGGAGTTGGCTAGAACCCCCACAACACAAAGCAAGTAGCATTCGTGCATTAAGTAACCAAACCAGGCATAACCCACACATGCCATCCTACTGCTGACTAATCAGTCCTAGCATACGGCTCATACAACAGGCACATAAGGCATCCTTCCTAGATCCTTAGCCCTAACTAGCAACAATTCTTAGAATCATATATCAGGCACACAAAGCATCTTCCTAGATCCTTAGTCCTATTCTAGCATGTAGCTCTTTGAATCAAACCATACAACATACTACAGTAAGTATGGGTATCTTGGGGAAAACTTACTTGAGCCCGGCCGGTCGCACGCATCACACACTTCGTCTTTAAAATTTCTCAATTTAGTTTTTAGAAAACCATTTTCCTTATAAAATCTTTTAGTCCCTCGATTTGAGTCCAGACACCCCCGAGGGTGTGTCCGAATCCCTCAAACCAGGGCTCTGATACCAACTTGTAACGACCCAAAATTTAAGCCTGAAAATTTCATTTTTGAATTACTATACTTAATAATCATTTTACCAAAAACATTGTCGATAAAACATCACATTACAAAATCACAATGTTGTGTCTCAAACCATAACATCAGAAGTAATGAAAATCAGAGTACAATCCCATAAAGTCAATGCGGAAACCAGGTGTGTGTGTGTGATGCGCTGCTACACCGCCGGCTCCTTCCCCTTCGACGAAGAGGTACCTGAAATCAAAACTAAAACTGTAAGTACATATCTTAGTGAGTTCTTCCATTATACCACATACCATACAATATCGTCGGTATCTTTCAACCGGTAACCTTCATCGATATCTTTCAACCGGTAACCATCATCGGTATCTTTCAACCGGTAACCATGATCGGTATCTTTCAACCAGTAACCATGATCGGTATCTTTCAACCGGTAACTGGGGACTATTTCACCCCTGCCATTAACATGCATGAACATATATAATCATACAGTCAGGCATATCCGGGTACTGACCTACCCTTAGGTCCTAAGGACCACTGTTAAGGAAGCTAATCCCTACTACACACATAACATGTCGTACAGTTAAATCTCATAATCGAAACACATAATTGAACCAAGATAATTATCATGAATACAATCATCTTC
The DNA here is from genome assembly GCF_051521515.1 of Lactuca serriola. Classification (NCBI taxonomy): domain Eukaryota; kingdom Viridiplantae; phylum Streptophyta; class Magnoliopsida; order Asterales; family Asteraceae; genus Lactuca; species Lactuca serriola. Next base: position 381,777,230 of record NC_136411.1, read on the forward strand.
AAAATACCCCTTTTTGGAGGGACGACATTGTGGCCGTAGACCCACCCCTATTGGATGGTAACTCACCTCAATGTCGTGCAGTGTTTGAATTATCCTCGGCGCACAAGTTGACTCCCTTCGACTTCTTGATCCCTACACGACAACCTTCAAGTCAACACACAACTCGTGCAACCCTAAACATGGTTAGGCCAAGTCCAGTCAAAGTCAACTTCCAGTTGACCCGACTTGCCGAGTTTGGCCGTCAACTCATCGAGTCCCTACCCCTACACCCGTCCTTATCCATGACTTGACTCATCGAGTTTGGCAACGACTTGACGAGTTCCCCGTCTTTACGAACCTTAATGAACCTTCATCCGACTCGTCGCGTCGTATGAACAACTCTTCGAGTTCACCTTCATCTGATGAACAAGTCCTGACCTTGACTCGCCGAGTTATATGAACAACTCGTCGAGTTCATCTTCAAACATAAGAAGATTGCCTTGGACTCGCTGAGTCTGTTCCACCACTCGTCGAGTCCCATGAACTCCAGGTCCAACACTAAGTCCAATGCGTTGGGTCACTCTTTCTGTCTTGCTACAACCCTTCTAATACCCAACTGAGTTCTTTTGACCCTCAACAGGTATGGGACTCAAAGCCTTGGACTCGTCGTGTCCCAAGAACGGACTCGCCGAGTTGGTTACGTCCACACCCTAAATCCTCGATTTCTGATGTACAACCTTTGATCAAAAGATAGATCTAGGCTCCTAAAATCGTTCTAGCACGTAAATTTTCGAATTTTACATGCATACATGGGACTTTTAGTCCAAAAGGCCCTAAAACAAGCTCTTGGGTTGCATGGAGTCTTCCTTGGGTGAAAAAGCACCCACTTTCTGCCTTGAGACCCCTCAAAGGACCTAGATCCGAAGCCTTGTCCCAAACCATGCTTGCATTCATGGTTGGCTACCTAAAATGGCTTATAAATGCCCTAAATCTCCACAAAATGGGATCTAGCAACTGAACAAGCAAGTTAGCAACTTTATACCTTCTGAAGACTGAAAATGAAGCACAAACTCGAACCCCTCTGGTCTCTTCTTGTTTCCTCAAGCTCTTCTCCTCCCTTCTTAAGACCACCAACACCAAAATCCACCAAAATGATTTAGATTGCTTCAACAACGGCTAGGGTTTTCTATAGAGGGTTTCTGGGTGCATAAGGGACGATGGAGGCTGTATAAGGTTGCTTAAATAGGGTGCAAACCCTCAGATTAGGGTTTTTTTTCCAACCAGGGCCTACTAGTCGAGTCCATCATGTAAGTCCCGCGTTTCGTCCCGCTTCTACTCGGCGAGTTGGTCCTTCGACTTGCCGAGTCCAAGGCCAAAAAAAGCAAAACACTTGGTTTAAAAATAAAAGGAATATGTACCAAGAACCGGGTGCTACAATCGTAACACCTAGTTTTGGGATGTTCATATTATTAGGATAGTGGGTCTTAAATGGATCGAGTAAAAGTCTTGGGCTTCAAGGGAATAGGGTTTAGACCCTATCGGATGTTAATAATGTTGGTTTAAGTGATTAAAGCCCTCGAAGCAAAAGGATAAAATGGGAAAAATTATATATTGGGCTTCTTACATATGATATTAGCTCGATTTGTATTAAGCCAAAAGTAGTTAGATAGGGTGGTGGGGTTTGTCAATAACTTTTCGTGCATATAAAGATGGTCAAAACAGAGTTAAAGTGAAGATGTTATGATTATTTGATATTAGAGTGGATTTGGGTGAAAAGTCGTCGTCACAAGGTGAGGAACAGTTCCTCATGACGTGACCAGACTGTCAGGAAGTGACAAACAAGCTTTACGAGGTGAGCACTAGGCACCTAAGCCGACATATTTTCGGGCTTTTCTATGTATTTAAAGGGTGGTTCCATTTTTTTAGGGTATTTTTCCACCCTCCATCACATCTAAGGCCTCTTGAGAGAAACCCTAGCCTCCCTTTCACCACTTTGAGCCTCCCTTCTCCTTTCTCATCCATTTTTGGAGTACTTTGGTGGATTTCGGTGAGAACCTCTTTCAAGATGGATTTTTGGAGCCTTGCATAAGAAGATATCAGCTTCTACCTATCTTTTGGACCTTAGGTGTGATTCCAATTTCCATCTTTATGCTTATAAGTTGCTAGATCTAGATTCTAAGCTTGTTTTGGTCCATTAAATGAAGATGTTGTTGGATGTGATAAAGTTTGCAACTTTATCATTCCACTTTGGAGTACTTTGGACGCCATGCTTGAAGTTAAGATCATATTTTGGTCATTTTGACCTATCTTTTGCTCAAGACATGCATTGGACATGCATATCTAAAAAGCAATGATTTTTATGGTGCTTTAGGATAGAGAAAGACTTTTGGAAAGTTTGAGTGCTTGGCCTGAAAGATTAAGAGCTTAAAGCATTAAGTTGTCTATATCGGTTCCCACGACATAACAGGTTGAGTGTCAGGACGTAGCGACAGACAACTTCGTGATTGTTGTCCTAACACTGTCATGACCTGACCAATGGGTGGCCACGACTTGACAATCAACTGATGTTGACCTTGACTATTGACTTTGAACATGGTGGACTTTTGGTTAATTTAAGGGTTTTAGGGTGTAGACTGAGAGGGCACTTTTGTATTTTTGTTAGGTATCTCATAGTACTGGTCTATACTATGTGAGAGCCGTTGTGTTTAGCTGCTATCTTCGAGTCGAGTCTTCTCACTATATTACTTATGCCATAGTGTGTTCATACTGACTAGTTGGTTCTTATTTGTTGCATGCTGTTATGTGTTACTGAGCTGCTGATAGCTGCAGGGCATGCTGTTAGCCCATTGGGACTGCCAATAGTCCCCAAGGTCGTTGATAACCACTGGGCATGTTGTTAGCCCACCGAGCATGTTGTTAGCCCATTGGGACTGTTGAAAGTCCTCAGGGTTATTAAAGTAATGATGGAAACGTATTAATGTTGTTAGCACACTGAGAATGTTAACCTAGCATTTTTTTTACAAAAACTATATGACAAATATTCATAGAGATCATGCCTTATTCGTAAGGTTTTATTACTTCCATCTTCCCATCAAGTAATGATGGAAACGTATTAATGGGGCATTGCTGAAGACTTTTTGATTGTACTTTTTTACTCGCGATGTAACATTTAATCCAGGTATGAGTTTTTATGCTTTGAATACTAAGTTAAAACAGTTGGGTTTTTGTTCTTTAGCTCCTTCTGTGGCGTGGTGGGTGGCTTATCGCGGCGTGGTAATGTCACGCCACCGTGGTGTAGAGTTCATTTAAGGCCACGACATGACACCCCAATGGGCTCAAAACCCTAAGCCTCAGATCATGAGCCCTATTTAGGGAATAATGGCGCTAGGGTTTTCCTAAACCAATCTCCATCTTTTCCAGAAACGACCTACCAAACCCTAGCCTCCCTTGAAGGAAGATTGATGTGCATAAAGTATACATATCAACTTTTAAATTTATAACCTAACAAAACTTAACTAACTATGCACTTATAGGCAATATACCTAGTCAGATTATAAAAATAGTAAGTAAGTCAGGAGTCGATCACAGAGAACGGTATTTAATTAATAAAATTATTACTAAAAGTTAAACTAAGAAAAACAACTATAAGTGAGAGGGGGAGGGGGGGTTATCTGATTTTACAAGTTCTGATTAACTTAAATAAAATACTCAACTAATTATTGAAGTAAACAACTAGAAAGATAATTTTAAATCAATAATAAAGGTTACTTTCATTTAGCTTCGAATCCCTCCTGCTTCCTATGGTTGATTTCAAGACAATAGATTAATTTTGTTAGTTACCAAATAAAATTTACTAGTCATCTTGATCAAACTAACTAGCATAAGTAAATTCAATAAGTTTAACCCCAATGATCATGCAATTTAAGGACACTAAAATGATTTTAAAGGTAATTTGGACTCTGAATGATAGAATATACAAACCATTCTTTGGTCAAGTATAGTAATCAAGCAAATATTATGATCAAATACTACTCTCTAACATAGTTAAGAAACTAAATTATCATATATACTAGGATATGACTATTCACTAGCTCTAACAATTTAATGATCATAAATAGCTAGGTAAATCAATATCATGCAATTAACTATAGTTTAGCTACACAATGTTGAGAAAAGGCAATAAAGATAGAAACTTTAACATGATAGGTTTAGATTTATCAAACAATATTTAAAGCTAAAACTAACTTCATCAACCCATCAAACAAGAAATCAACACATAGTAATTTTTAGTTCATCTAATCTAAAAGAAAGCAAGGGTTTTTAGCCCATAAATACAGTTGAAAAAAAACATAAACAAAAGGTAAACCAATATAAACATTTGTAACATACCGACGTTGAGGTATTTTCAATTGTAACCCTATGTATGATTAAATATTGCATTTTGGTTCTGAGTATAAGAAAGAGTACAAAATGGCCCATAGTGGCATCTTGGTAATTTTAGGCATTTGAGTAGTACGTTGGGCGTACGTTGTGTATGTTGAGCGTACTAGGGCGGACCCTAGTACACTGGGTGTATGTGTAGAAACTCCGAACCCTAATTTTTAGGGTTTGGTCCATATATAAACACTGTTATAGGCTCGTTTATCATTCTCTTGTCATCCCCCATCTGAGATTTCGACTCTCTACAAAACCCTAAGTGAGAAGGAGTGTTTTGATCTCATTTGTGTGTCTTTATGGTGTTCTTGAAGAAGGAGAAGTTAGTGCAAGAACCTTGAAGGTTGGAAGTAACTTAGATCTGGGATTCCACACTTGCTAGCAACCACTAGGTGGTTAAAAGTTCATAACTTAATCAATCTATCTTGTAGATCTACCCATCTCTTCCTTTAGGGCACTTTTGGTCCCAAAAATTGGTGATTCTTGATCATAGCATGCTCTTAACCACATAAGTTGTCCTTTCAGACCTTATGGGGGGTCTTAAGTCATAAAAATGTGGTCATGATTGTTCGTTTTACTCCATGCATGCTATAAAAGGTCTTAAGACATTAAGATATTTATATTTTGTGTATTAAGCCCTTAATAGGCATGAAAAGTCATAAATTTGGAAACTTTATGAATCTTGATGGTATTTTAGCCTTGGCTCTAACTTTGGACGTGGAATTTTGGAGTATTATGCTCTTAATGGGGGAAATGGTTGAACAGATATGTACATTGGGCGTACCAAGTGGTACACCGTGCGTACACAGTCAGCACCCCATAATCTGGTCAACCATTGAGTATGCCCCGCTTATAGAAGAGTACGCCCAACATACTTGGCGGGTCGACTTGGCTAAGTTGGCTCGGATGAGTTGACTCAACTAGCTGTTGTCTTGACTTTTGACCGTTAACCAAGTTTGACCAAGGGTATTTTGGGCAAAATATTATTAGTGGGAAATGTATGGATATTTAGGATTTAGACTGAGCCGGTTATTGGAGCTGGGAATTATTCAGACTACATTTAGGGTGTGAGGTGAGTTTTCCTTACTGTACTTACGGGTTGAAGGCACCAAGGCCGACCCATTGGATTGATGTCCTGGTTACTGTATGTTGTTGTGATCCGTTAGATCCGTATGATTATTTGTATTTTCCGACTTTGTGTTCATGTTTGTTTATTGCATATGTTGAGATGTTGGTTTGAGTTTAGGCGGTCCTGCTTTGTACAGTAGGCCAAGATACCCGGGGATGACCAGATAGGCTGTAGGTCCTACGAGGCGGTCCAGTCAGGACAGCGGACTATAGAGCGGTTCAGATAAACTGTAGGCCCTACAAGGTAGTCTAGATAGGATGTAGGCCCTACGAGACTATCTAGTTAGGCTTGCTGCTCATGTTTGCATGCTGGCTTGTTATGTTTATGTGGTCGTACTTTGGGGAACTCGCTAAGTGTTGGCTTACAGTTTTAGCTTTTTTTTAGGTACTTCAGAGGAGCGTGGCAAGGTGAAGGCATGATCATACACATCCTGATTTTTATGTTGTTGATCTTGGGAGACTTTGTTTTAAATAATGTTTTGAAAACAATGGTTATGTAAACACTTCTTTTAGTAAATGGTTTGTTTTGAAAAGTTTAACTTTGAGACGTTACAAGTTGGTGTCCAAGCCTTGGTTTTAGTGAATTTGAGGAACATCCGTGTGAATCTAGTCACAAATTAAGGAACTGAAAAAGTTTTAAGGAAATGATTTTTGAAATTGTTTTCATAATCAAGAAAGGATGCGATGTGTACGATCAGCTAGAGCCAATATGTAGACCCCAAGTTACCACACTGTTATTTTATATTATGTTATGATAGAACAACATGTTAGTGATAGGTTAGGGATCTTCAGGAATTTCATGCTAGAATTGCCTGATTATATGATGCTTGACAACCTAGAGTTTCTTCCTTATATGATGTTGATATCATTACTATAGTTGCTTAGTGTATGCATCAAAATTATACATAACTAAGATTTTAAAGCCTAAGAATGTTTGATTTGGCCTTCTTTTGTATTTCTTGTTTGGTTGTGGTCTTAGGGTAGAATCAAGTATTCAACGGTTTATATGATCTAATGTTATATATGATTAGCATGTACGAGTGTTGCAGGGCTAGTGGAAGTTTCATGGATGAGATATGTGGGGTCGGACGACCAGTTGAGCGATGTCTAGCCTTTCGCTAGGAAGTGAGAATAGGATGTGTGCATATTCTAGTTAGTGTTGTTAGGGTTGTTGTGATAATCTTCTGAGACAAATACGGGTAGGTGCGGAAGGTAATACAGGCCTGTACTACTGGAAGCATAGGACCCGTACGCATAAAAGGGAAGTCACAACCCCTAAGGTCTTGATCTGTATTGGTTCCTATGGTGTGATATGTGTTATATCTGATATCTCTCTTGTTTATTTTCAGTATGGTGTTCATGAGGGGATCGGGATCAGGAGTGAGTGGCCAAGATAGGCCAGGGTTGAACGAGGATCAAATTAGGGAGATGATTCATGCATAGGTTGTTTCTACAGTCTGGGGGAAGATACCAGAGTTGTTTAGGTCAATCTAGACCGCTATGATGAAGTTCTTTGATGACCGATACACTTAACTTTCAGATACTGCTGCTGTTGCAGCCACCACGACCATTTATATTACAGGGAGTGGAGGGGTGGAGCCTTCCAGTACCGTGAATTCAACAATACGATGCCCCCGATGTTTGAGGGAGTCCAGGATCTGATCATTGTCATGAGGTGGCTATCTAATATGGAGGGATGCTTATTTACTTGCTCCTGCTTAGTTGACCAAAAGGTCAAGTGCGCTATGAACCTTCTTCGGCATGGAGTAAAGGATTGGTGGAGGCTGGTTACGGGTTCATATACTCTAGAGCAAAGAGTTGTTGCATCTTGGGAGTAGTTCTATGAGATGTTCCATTTAAGATATGTCCCTTTGGTAGAGAGAGAGAGAGAGAAAAAAAAAAAAGATTAGCACAGGAGTATTTGGACCTGACGCAGGGGACGAATTCGGTGATTGAGGTCACCAAGATGTTCACTGAGAGAGCGTTGGTCTGCCCTAAGTTTGCTGCTTCTGAGAAAGCTCAGATGAACTGGTACATGAACATGCTCAAGACAGATACCCGACAGCATGTGTCCACTCAACGATATGGTTCTCTCATTGAGTTACAGGAGGCCACGAGGCAGCGTGAGATTGAGATGGAGCTCCAAATGAGGGAGTTGAGGCAGGCCCATGTGCAGTTGTAACATGTAGCAAAGCGGTTCAAGTTTGCTGATGCGAGATCTGGGAGTCGGAGGGGCCACACTTGTGGCAATTGTGGCAAGGTTCACGAGGGTTCGTGTCGATTTATTTCTAGGTGCCACAAATGTGGCAAGGATGGGCATTATGCCAAGGACGGTCGACAACATGTCCCCACATCGACCACCAGGATCTGTTATCACTATGAACAGGTTGGCCATATTAAGGACAACTGTCCTTTGCTCACGGCAGGACTGGCGTAAGCTCCAATGCCAACGACTTTGAGGATCGCCAATGGGCGCCAGGGTAGGGCGGAGCTACGAGGGCTCGGGACCATGAATTTCTGCTCATTTCCGAGGAGGCCAGGATAGCACCAGACGTCGTGACTGGTATGCTTCGATTTATTGTTCTGTCGATTATTTATGGCATGCTTATGTTTATGTTTCTAATAGGCACATTCTTAGTGAATTCTTTGCCTGCTCATGTGTTATTTGACTCGGGCGCGATTCGGTCCTTTGTGTCTCGATCTTTTAGTAGGGATTTTGGTATGACCATTAGCGAGTTGAAGTGTCTGTTGTGGGTTTTTATTGTCAACAAAACCGGGCTTTTTGCATCCAGAGCGTATCAGGGTTGTGTATTGGAGATCTTCGAGGTACCTTATCCGATTAATTTGATCCCTATCACCATGGGGGATGTATGCATGATAGTGAGGATGGCTTGGGCTAAGTAGGTTTGGTTCTATGATCGATTGCGAGGGTTAGCGAGTGATAGTTCGAACCCTAAGTGGGGGAGAACTGGTCATCTACGGATAGGGTACCAGGGTTGGATCAGGGTTTTGTTCGGAAGCCAAGGCTCGACAATATATTTAACATGGGTGTATGGGTTATCTTGCCTATGTGGTTGATACTCTGGTAGGGGAGTAGACTTCAATTTAAGAGTTGCCAGTGGTTAGGGAGTTTGATGATGTGTTTCAAGAGGAGTTACCCAGTGTGCCTCCCGAGAGGCAGGTTGAATTCAGGATTGACCAAGTGCTAGGTGCGACTCCGACTGCCAAGGTGTCAAATTGATTGGCATCACCGATAATGCAAGAGCTGTCCTAACAGCTTCAGGAGCTGTTAGGAAAGTAGTTCATCAGTCCGAGCAGTTCGCTGTGGGGAGAGCCGATACTATTCATCAAGAAGAAGGATGGTTCATACTAGATGTGCATTGATTACCAGGAGTTGAACAAGTTGACAGTGAAGAACCGTTATCCCATTCCGTGGATTGACGACCTCTTTGATCAGCTGTAGGGTGCATCTTGGTTCTCCAAGATCGACTTGAGGTCGGGGTATCATCAGTTGAGGGTGAGAAAGGGGGACATGGAGAAGACCGTTTTTTAGACTCGTTATGGGCATTACGAGTTCGTAGTGATGCAATTTGGGCTCACCAATGCGCCTGTAGTGTTTACGGATTTGATGAATCGGGTATGCATGTCGATGCTCGATCGATTAGTCATTGTGTTCATTGATGATATCTTGGTATATTCCAAGACCAGAGAGCATAATTTGGAGCATCTTCAAGAGCTTTTGGGAGTATTAAGGTGGGAACGACTATATGCCAAGTTCTCAAAGTGTGAGTTTTGGTGACGAGGGGTCCAGTTCCTGGGACATCTCGTTAACCAAGATGGGATCTTGGCTGATTTATCCAAGATCTAGGTCGTGATGCAGTGGGAGGTTCCAAAATCTCCCTCCGAGATCAAAAGTTTCTTGGGTTTAGCAGGATATTATCGGAGACTTATTAAGGACTTCTCCAAGATCTTAGTACCCCTCACTCGCCTGGCGAGGAAGGGAGTGGATTTTTGTTGGGGCCCTGAGGAGCAGGTTGCTTTGAGACATTGCGACAAAGGTTATGTGAGTCCCCGATGTTAACCCTTCCATAGGGTATAGAGGATTCGTGGTATTTTGTGAAGCATCCATCACTGGTTTGGGGGTAGTTCTTATGCAGAAGGGATGAGTGATTGCTTATGCTTCCCAGTAGCTGAAACTGTAGGCATGATATCCTACTCGTGACCTGGAGTTGGGGACAGTAGTGTTTACCCTCAAGATTTGGATACGTTAGCTATACGGGGTCCGTTGTACCGTTTGCATGGATCAGAATAGCTTGCGATATATTATGGACAGCTGAACCTGAAGATGAGGCAGCGTAGGTGGCTGGACGTGGTCAAGGATTATGACTACAAGTTCCTTTACTATCTGAGTAAAGCGAATGTGGTAGCGGATGCCTTGAGCTGCAAGTCGGTTGGATCTTGAGCTGGAGAGATGTGTATGAGGATACCCGTTGATTCTCCACATTTGGATTCTATCAGAGAGGCACATGCAAAGGGATTTAGGAAGGAGAACTGGAAACATAAGAGGATTAGGAGCGAGAACGACAGGTTTGTCACCAGTAGTCGAGGATTGTTGACCCGGTGTGATTAGGTTTGGATTCTAGTTTTTGGTGGGATCAGGCAGATAGTGTTAGAGGAGGCTCATAATTATCGCTTTTCTATACACATGGGAGCCACCAATATGTATCGGGATTTGAGGTTAAGTTACTGGTAGCCGTGTATGAAGAGGGAGATAGTCTGGTATGTTGAGAGGTTCTTGACCTGTAGGATGATCAAGGTAGAGCATTAGAGGCTACATGGAAAACTGTAACCTTTGGAGGTTCCCATGTAGAAGTGGCAACATATTGTTGGGTTATGAGCATTCTAACACTCTTATGGTGTACATGCAACTCTAGAAACCTTAGATCTATGTTTTATCTATTATACATGCAAAATTGATTTTCCAAGGTTCTTAACCTATCTAGCATACATGGGAACTTTTAATCATAAAAGATAGCTAGAAATACATACCTTGTAGTGATTTGGATTCCTTGAAAAACCTTGTGAGCCTAGCTCCCCAAGTGTAATGCCTCAAATGTCTCACACAACACCAAATGCACTTGGAATAACCTTGAGAGAAATAGAACACTACTAAAATCGGATATGCCCTCTTGTTCACACACTAGTCCTGATTTTGGTCTACAACATGTTGCTTATATAGTGTGTCATAATTAGGGTTACACCATGTAAACCCTAATTTGACATGGCTCTTCATTTCCATGATCCATGGGTTCAAAGACACCATGGAGCATCCTATGGGTTTTAGCCCTACTTGATAATCGATGGAACATTAGCCCACTATACAAGTATGGATGATTTATACAATCAACCCATATATTTAATTAGTCTTCTTTTGATCACTTAATTAATTCCAAATTAATTCTTGATCAATACTAATTAAATAATCCTATTAATATATTGGAACTTATAATATATTAATAAACCATAAGTGTTATTTCTCTCATTTTGGTCTATCCAAATGCATGATGCCATGCAATCCAAATGGACTATGCTGATTGGGTCAAGTACATCCCATAATAGTTATGAACTTAGACACCTAATCCAATAGTCTCCCACTTGGATAAGTCTAATAACTATATCTGCAAGAATAACTTCAGGAACCGATCAACAATCACAGCTCTCTCAAGGTCTCGCAAAACTGAGATGACGATGATATTACATTTAAGATAAGTGATCATATAATCCTCTGTTCTAGATATCAGCCGGAGAAATACATGGAACAATGTCTTACTGATTGTCCAACAGTTTGTTTATCGATTTGCGATTTGTTTGACATAGAACTTAAGTGAACATATCAACTTAGTTTTGACCAGGCCCGGTACGTGGGTCAACACAAAATTATCGAGGGGCCCATATATCGCTTCTAATCCAAGAAGGAACAGATAAACTTCGACTCCTATGCTTGTTCTTCTACTCGTTGAATCTTACACAAAGGCACGTTTTATAACATCAAGTTACTAATGCGTATTCATACGATCAATGCATAACCAACTCATAGGCAGCAAGTCATATCTCTAGGTTTGAAGACTTATATGATATTACCGTCTCATGATCACTCGAGATAAATTCCATGAAGTGATACCAGTAAGTGTGGGTTGAATCCAATACTCAGAACTTATGAGTACTCATGTGTGTTGTAGCACCACTTTTTCCAACATCTCAAACCTCTACAATCCAACCCATGACAGTCTTGATTCATATCTACTTCCAACATATGACCGACTGTGGATGGTTTGAATAACTTAGTCATTCAGGAAGAGCGACTTAGTTATTCTGGAAGTCAAAACATGGAAAGTGAAACACAAGAATAATCGAATCCAATATGGTCTCAGAACTTATGAATATAAATAAAACATCTTTTATTTATCACCATATTGATTACCCATCATTCATTGCATACTGTTTCAAACTATCAACTTTATACTTGAATTAAAAAACAATAGTTGTCCCATGCTCCAAGCATGTACACTATGTTTTTCTAAACACTAGTCATGCCATACACCAAGTATGCATACTATGTTTTTTGTATGATCTTTAATCTATGAAATAGATCAATTGAACATAATTCCAGTGATACTCATTTCACAATCCCAAATCCTTACCACAAATGCAAGAATTCCAAATTCCTTCCATTTACCTAAATCTGTTAGATTCTAAACTTGTATGCATTGGTCCTCTTGTAATGATTATGCACAAAGTCACAAAGACTCATCAACAGACATTACAGAGTATTCCAATGGAGATCAACTCCATGGAAACAAAGTCTTATATTCAAAGTTCATTGCCTTTGAACATTCTTCTTGCATTAAGTTTCCTAATCTTACACAGATTTAATGAATACCTTCCACCTATGGGAACATTTCCATATTCCCCTTTTGACTATCACTCCTGAACAAGAGTTTCCTCTTTTCAGAATATGTCAATATGGTCCTTCCAAAATTAACACTATACTTCCAACTGTCCCTGAGAAAGCAATCTTTGGTAAACCTTAGATTGTCCTCAACAATTGCTTAATCAAATTGGTCATATCTAGTTCTAGAACTTTTTTCCTCTTAATGCTCTGGGCATTTGGAAAAATGTAGAACAGATGAATATTATAGCACACGCAATCGATCCTATATCCGAAGCATATGGGACACGATTCATAAAGACATGATAGAAGACCAGTCTTTTGCTATAATATTCCTATTTCTATTTTCCAAGTTCTCATAATTCAGATTATGAAAAGGGATGCCGTAATCATAATCGAATTTTAGAACGCAAATAATGGACCATATATAGAATTTCTTTATGTTGAGCCATTCCAAAATGAAATTCATATATATATATATATATATATATATATATATATATATATATATATATATATATATCCTTGACTAAATATGATTAAAACGTCAATCTAAGCTTTTAGAATTGAAGTGAAGTATAATTTCCTCTCCCTTAATTATAGCAAAACAACTTTTTCCCAATTGAAACCTTTTTATTTTTTTCTATAATTAACATTGCTAACTTGCAACACTTATTATAATTACCATGCTCCCACTCGCATGATGATTATTTGCATAACACTTATGCTCCCACTAGCTTTGACATGTACTTAGAAATCTGTTGGACTTCTAGAAATCAATACTTTATTGACCTTCTTACCAAAGTTCATATTTATGATACAATATGCTTTGATAAAACTTTATCAAAATCATACATCTTTCCTTAGATAGCGCACATGTGTGTCTAAAAAATTTCAGAACTATGAAAAGGGATGTTGTAATCATAGTCTCAATTGTTTAGACCTTTTCATTTCTCACAAGTCCATGTTAGTGTGCCGGTTAACCACACACGATCCACTAATGACTTTGCAAATATCACAATTGCTATCTAGTTAAAATCTACTTAGTGAAAGCGTTTCCTCACCATCATTTTCATGAATCAGAGAGAAACCTTATGACACTTAGATTTTATGGTGTATGTGTTCCTATCCATGTGAATTTGTCAAAACCATAATCATAAGACAAGGTTAGTGACAAATCCAAACTCTTATGGATTGAACTTGTGCAGTCTTAACTTCTTGCCACCTAGCAGCTCAAGGGCCTACCATTTCTTCCAAGTTGTTATGTAACTAGTTGAGAACTCTCAGAACTCATATGCAAAGCCAACTTTAACTGGAATGGGCACAAAAATAGGAATATGTCAGCACGATAGGTTATAAACCTCACATCGAGTGCTAGTGTCAAACTACAGGTTTGTATTCTTGATTAGATCTTGAAATTCTTTCAGGATCTTTAAGACTCCCACTGCCCTCTTGACATATAAGACTCACTTGCTAAATATTCAAGAAATAGTGTAGATTCTTTATCAAGACAAACACTTCACACAATTAGCCTTAAGTTGGTCTCTGTTTTATCCAAAACATGACAACTTACCAATTTCAAATGTACAAGAGTGGGATACACTTTACTCTTACATTTGACTAGTGTTATAAACCTTTCTTTAAGATATGTCACTTAAGTCACAATCTTGGAGTATGACACTAAGAATTGTTTTGGAACGAAGTTTGACTCATCTTCTTGATTTAACCATTTCAACAATTCTTAATTCCACTTCTTAGCCATATGTATGCACTAATATGTCTTTAGAGGACCAATTGTGACATGGTTTCTTAATCATTAAAATGAGCACAAAACATGATACTAAAGTACACTCCTATCTTTTCAGATTTGAGAAACTTTTATCCTACTGCCTAATTTGATTCTTCTCATCCGTCCTGCCATACACTGAAATTTTTTCAATGTTTCAGAATTATACTTAAAGTTGTAAGTATAACCATATTTACTAAACCTTAGTAAATCATGACAAATAGTCTTATCGACCTTTTGTGGTGGACCTTGATCAGTGCACAAGAATGTGTACTCGATCCCTGAGTCCTTCACTTGACTCACATATACATGTGAACAAGGAACTAGTCTTAATTTTTCCAAGCTGAGAGTTCTCATTCATCATACTGTACAACTTTTAAGATTCCAAGTTTCTATCCAACTGAAAACTTAGGTGATGAGACGCTTTCCTTATTTGGTAAATTTAGACACTACCACAAACGAAAGAATCAAATTCACATTTCCATTATTGCTAGAAAAAGATCAATTTTCAATAAAAGTCATTGCAAGGAGATATAAACTTAAATAAAATCAAAATTTTATTTTATTTATAAAAATGCAGAAAAACTTTTTCCTTACAATGCAACTTGAAATGAAAACTATGCTATTACATGTTTTCTAGCAATCTATCATAAACCCTAAGTAGTAGCTCAAAAATTTGATCTTCAACCATGCGATAGAAATCCATCTTCGCGATCGATTTCAGCATACTCTTTCTTTAAGTTTCCTTTCCTTTTCTTGATCCTTCTGAACATCAAAATGTAACTTAGTCACATCATATATTGATAATCAACAATTAGGAACTTAACAGAGTTAGATAATGGACTTACCTGAATCAGAGTCAAACTTTTTGATTCATTTCAGATCCTTCAGGTAGCTAGGGCAGTTTCGCTTCCAGTGCCCTTTTTCTTCACAATGAAAACATATAGACTCTTCGGGAATGGTACAAAAGGCTATTCCAGACTTAGACTTTCTCTTTACCTCCTGGTCAATCGGGTTGACCAAGGTCGATCCCTTTCCATTGGAAAGAGAAAGCTTTTATGGACTTCCAATGTTACCATTGTCAATGTCCATGAAAGTTTGAGAAGTAGAACTTCCACCCATATTTGCTTGACTATTGTGCCAAATCATTTCTGATTCAGCAGCAATAAGCAAATAAGAAAGATCTAATAGGGTCATGTCATGATCTGTCACATAATAGTCTTTAATAAACTTACTATATGACTCAGGAAGTGACTGAAGGACCCAGTCGATAGCCAACTTCCTTGGGACAATGACACCCAAAATTCTCAACCTGTCAATGTGTGACTTCCTTCCTAAGACATGAGTGCACACAGGTCTTCCATCTTCATGTTTGATTGCGAGCAGGGCTTGAGTGATCTTGAACTTTTCAAGTCTTTGAGCTTGTGGGCCAGGGAGAATAATTGGAGGAGGAAGAAGAGAAGTATGATTTCCATGAGCCAAACTCAGGAAGTCATCTTCATTAGGAAAGCTTGTTCCATAAGATTTGGGAAGATCATTATTGTCTGAACCAGACATCTACAAAAGGAGAAATTCAAGTTAGTTGATTTAAATCCTTAATATAACACCCAATATGAAATGATAAGGATAGGACCCATCACAATATTTTATAACTTGGAAGAGGGATGTCATAATCCAGGCTATAAAATATTTGAAGGTAGGTGAATTACGATTCACCAATTTCCACCATGAAAAACGAAATAAATTATTAGGTTTTAATTGGATTTGAAACTCCTAGATCTTTTGAGATTCATTGAACTTTCAATGGCATGTTTCAATCTCGAGTGTGCCCTTCGGGTTTTGAGACTGGGATGTCGAGGATCACAAAACAAGGTGTGAATAACCATGCAAATATACTTGGTACCCTTAATTTTTACCCCTCAATCGATGTGTCGGTTAACCACACGTGCTCCACCGATAATATGATAAACATTAATTTACCGTTTACCTACCTTGTTAAATCAAGCTAGTGTGCCGGTTAACCACACACGCTCCACTAACCGACTTAAGCAAAGTGTAAAGTGTAATTTCATGGGTTAGCACCAAATTCACATTTTTCCTAAGTAACTAAGATTGGGTATTTATAAGAGTTTTAGTTACTTAGTATTTATCATTAATACTTTTAATGAAAGGAGAATTATAGTCCTTGTCCTACCAGTTCAGCTAACGACCCTCCACCAGTCAAGGAAGCGGTGGGTGAGAGTGGACACCCATTAAACTGCCATTTTATAGGCAGTAAACCTATACCACCCTTATAGACCGGCTTCGTGAATGAGGTCTACTAATGGTAAAACGAATTTACTCTTATACATATAAATATTATTAACTTTATAATATTATAAGGTATAAGGGTTGAATTTTAACTTTTAAAATTCTAAGGGTTTAACTTGAAATTAAAGTATTCATAAGGGAAAACTTTTTCAATTTCCAAAACTTGAGGGCAAGTTTTGAAACTATTCAAAAGTATTCAATTTCCATAACTTATGTGTTTAAAGTAGTTTTAATTCAAAAACTCTTCAAGTTCCATAACTTGAGGACAAGTTATGGAAGACTTTAAACTATTAAAAGAATATGACTTTTCTTTGTTCATAACCTATGGAAATATTTATGAGTTTTATGAATTTTAAATGTGAATTTTCATATAACTTGAGGAGAAGTTACAAAAAAACACATTTTAGAATCAACTCTTAGATTATTTGGATTGAACACAACAATTTCACATAACTTTTCTATTAATCTAAGCAACTCATTAGAAAAAGATAATTCAATCAAACTTTTTCATGTAATTAGCCTAACCATAAAACTAATACAAAACATGAATCGATTGACAATTATATTTGAAATTGGATTAGCATGAACATTACCACACCAAAAACAGGTTTATAAGTTGAAAAGCAGCTTAGGGTAATGTTCCTAGTCCATTTCGAGCCAAAACAGTCGAAGATATGTTGCCTGGCGGTCCAACTCGTCGAGTGCACAAACCAACTCGGCGAGTTGGATGAGTTTTGCCTTGGACTCGTCAAGTCCCTTCATGGACTCGGCGAGTCTGCTGTCCTGACAGCATTCAAACTTCGATTTCAACCAATTTTGCAAGTATAACAAGAAAACAAGCCAAGGCTCTGATACCACTGTTGGGTTATGAGCATTCTAACACTCTTATGGTGTACTTGCAACCCTAGAAACATTGGATCTATGTTTTATCTATTATACATGCAAAATTGGTTTTCCAAGGTTCTTAACCTATCTAGCATACATGGGAACTTTTAACCATAAAAGATAGCTAGAAATACATACCTTGTAGTGATTTGGATTCCTTGAAAAACCTTGTGAACCTAGCACCCCAAGTGTGATGCCTCAAATGTCTCACAAAACACCAAATGCACTTGGAATAACCTTGAGAGAAATAGAACACTACTAAAATCGGATATGTCCTCTTGCTCACACACTAGTCCCGATTTTGGTCTATAACATGTAGGTTATATAGTGTGTCATAATTAGGGTTACACCATGTAACTCCTAATTTGACATGGCTCTTCATTTCCATGATCAATGGGTTCAAAGACACCATGGAGCATCCTATGGGTTTTAGCCCAATTTGATAATCCATGGAGCATTAGCCCACTATAAAAGTATGGATGATTTACACAATCAACCCATATATTTAATTAGTCTTCTTTTGATCACTTAATTAATTCCAAATTAATTCTTGATCAATACTAATTAAATAATCCTATTAATATATTAGAACTTATAATATATTAATAAACCATAAGTGTTATTTCTCTCATTTTGGTCTATCCAAACGTATGATGCCATGCAACCCAAATAGACCATGTTGATCAGGTCAAGTACATCCCATAATAGTTATGAACTTAGACACCTAATCCAACACATATCACCATGGATTCGATCACCAAGTTGTCAAAGACTGCCAAGGGTTTTGATGCTATATGGGTCATCGTGGACCGATTGACGAAGAGTGCCCACTTTTTGACCATCCGGGAGAGCTCCTAGGCCGAAAAGTTGGCCGATGTGTATGTTCGGGAGATTATTGCTCGTCATGGGGTTCTAGTCTCCATTATATCAGACTGAGATGTTCGGTTCACTTCCTGATTCTGGAAGAAGTTCCACGGGGAACTGGGCATGAGGCTACATTTCAGAACTGTTTATCATCCGCAGACCAACAGATAGAGTGAGCAAACCATACATACACTTCAGGATATGTTGCAGGCTTGTGTTATAGATATTGGTGGGAGTTGGTATTCCTACCTACCTCTTACGGAGTTCTCCTACAACAACAGCTATCACTCCAGCACTGTTACCCCGCCTTCTTAGCTCCTGTATGGTCGGAGGTGTGGTACCCCAGTTTGTTAGGGGGTGGTTAGTCAGAGACTCATGGGAAGGACTGAGGTAGTCATTCAGTCCATGGAGCTTATTCAACAGATCATACAAAGAGTGCAGACATCTCAGAGTCGGCAGAAGAGTTATGTCGACTAGTATCGATCATAGTTGGAATTTTAGGTCGGCGATATGGTATTATTGAAGGTCTCACCCTGTAAGGGTGTGATATGCTTCAGGAAGAGGGAGAATTTGAGTCCACAGTATATTGGACCTTTCCTAGTGATTACGAGTGTAGGCAGGGTGGCCTATCGGTTGGATTTGTCGAGTGAGATCAACCAGATCTACAACATTTTCCATGTTCCGCAGTTGAAGAAGTACGTGTTGGACGATGAGGCAGTGGTCCCCTTGGATGATATTCACGTCGATGAGTGCCTGAATTATGTTGAGAGGCTGGCAACGATTGTGGAAAGGAAGATGAAGATTCTATGCAATAAGGAGATACCTTTGGTAAAGGTTCAGTGGCAACATAGGAATGGCTCTGAGTGGACCTAAGAGCCAGAGGCAGAGATGCGGGGGCATTATCCTGAGTTGTTCACGACGGACGACTTCAAGGACGAAGTCTACTTCAAGTGGGAGAGAATTGTAACGTCCCAATATTGAGGTATTTCTAATTGTAACCCTATGTATGGTTAAATATTTCATTTTGGTCCCTAAGTATAAGAAAGAGTAGAAAATAGCCCATAGCGGCATTTTAGTAATTTTAGGCATTGGGGTAGTATGTTGGGCATACGTTGTGTACGTTGAGCGTACTAGGTCGGAACCTAGTACGTTGGGCGTACACCTCGTACGCTGGGTATACGTGGAGAAACTCTAAACCCTAATTTTCAGGGTTTGGTCCATATATAAACACCCTTGTAGCCTCATTTATCATTCTCTCATCAGCCCTCATCTGAGAGTTCGAACCTCTAGCAAACCCTAAGTAAGAAAGAGTGTTTTGAGCTCATTTGTGTGCCTTTTGGTGTTCTTGAAGAAGGATAAGTTGGTGTAAGAACCTTGAAGCTTGGAAGCAACTAAGATCTGAGATTCCACACTTGCTAGCAACCTCTAGGAGGTAAAAAGTTCATAACTTGATCACTCTATCTTGTAGATCTAGCCATTTCATCCTTTAGGGAAATTTTGGTCCCAAACATGGTGATTTTTGAGCATAGCATGTTCTTGACCAAATAAGTTGTCCTTTCAGTCCTTATAAGGGGTCTTAAGTCATAAAAATATGGTCTTGATTGTCAGTTTTGATGGGTTTTGAGCATAGCAAACAATCCTTTGTGTGCATGAAACCCTAATAAGATCTATGTCTTCTTTAATTGAAGATAAAATATGAACAACATCATGTAAAACCTAGATCTATGATAAATAATCGAAATTCAAATAATAAGGAGTTATGATACATACCTCTGTGTGACATCCCCATTTTCCCGGCCAGAAAAGACCGATTTTGTTTATGCTTTATAAAAATCAGAGTACTTTTTTTAATAAAAGTGTGGCGGAATTTGTTCCCAGTAAAACATGATAAATACGTTATCAAAGCATTTCCGAAGAAAAGTATTTTTATTCATTTTAAAACATTTGGAATGTCATCGTCAATACAAAAACATAAGCATAAACAGAACTTATATTCATTATCACTAATGATTTATATCTCCTTAATCTCTCAGTGTAATGTGACTTCATAGAAACACCTGTGATATAAATAAATTGAGTGGGTCAGGTTGGGAAACCTGGTGAGTACATAGGGTTTTCAACCCACAATAAATAAGTTTATTAACTTTATCAAACATAACAAACCCGATTACCCGTTCCCGTTATCCTCACTTTACGTCCCTAAAACATCTAACACAAGGGACCTAGTCTAAGGGACTTTCATCGGGGTGACAACACATGCTTTGGGGGTTCCTCAGCAATTCATGTCAAATAAGGCAACCATGTGGGGGATGGAGTACTGCTGGTGAGCACACAGTTCAAATAAACACCTACAGGTTGCAAGCCTGCTAGCGTTCCACTGGACTGTCTAGAATAGTCCGTGGTCGTCATCTATACTCCGCTAGATGACTGGATCATCAATAACATCTATATCGAGGCCTCTCATTATTTTATTTGGTCACACAGCAACTATTACATCTATCCATGTTTTACCCAACACGTTTTGTAGATATAAAATACATATACAATTTAAATCATTTAAAACGTGTATAAAAATATTTCACCTAACATAGACAGCAAGTATTCAGACAATATGCACACATAACATGTAAGTTATATTAAATACTTCATATCTATGTGTAAGATGAAAGGGACCATGCACTCACTTGAAAAGGTGGTGATGCCAAACTTAGACAGCGCTTCGCTTCTTAAAAATAATTTCCTTCGATGAAACCTAGTATTATTACCACTAGAGTTTAGTATATTATTCGCCGAGACTAATTAATAGTTTTAGCTATTATTAGTATTATATAAGCATTAAACAATACTTATATAACCTATAATAATAGCCCAAGTACTTGTTATAAGTTCCTAATAACGTTACTATAATTAAATAAAAGCTATATTAAAAATAGCATAGGTGTAGCTCACTTACAGCGGGTTTTATAGAAAACCGGGCTTTGCTTGGAGCAGCGTTCCCGAGCCAAAGAGCTCTTCTTCTCGAAGCCGTCGAGCACTTCGGGGCTTCCGCCTCGTGCTAGGGAGGTTCCCTTGGCTTTTTTTTTTTGGGGGGGGGGGGGGGGGGGGGGGTTTCGGGGCTAGAGAGAGAGAGTAAAGAGAAGAAAGAATGGGAAAGGTGTGAAGAAAATGAGGTTCAAAGAGGTTCTATTTATAGGGTGAAAAATGGCTGAACTTGGTGCCACATGTCACCATCTAGTGGTAAGACTTGAGGAGAAAACAATGGCCAAGATTGTGCCACATCACCCATTTTCGCACAACACACTTCCGACTTCTAAAATCCGTAACTCTCACATATGACCTCCGTTTTTGACATTCTTTATATCCACGCGTAGGTAAAAATAATATCTACAACTTTCATTTTGACTTCGTCGGCTAATTCTCGACGAATATTAAATTTAACAGTACGAGGAGATTATACTGTTAAATGTCCTCGTAAAATTCATAACTTTTACATACGGACTCTGTTTCCGTCTGTTTTTTTTACTGTTGAGTTCCTATTAATGAGATCTTCAATTCACATTTAGGTCGCATAGACCAAAAACCGCTCGATATAAAATTCGAGTTTCAGGCTGTGCACTGCTAAGCCAAATCTTAGAAAATTCATAACTTCCTCATATGAAGTCAGATTTGGGCGTTCTATTTTTGTATGTTCTCGGTTTAACGAATACTACAACTTTTGTTTAGATTTCTACGGCTAAAAAATCCTCCATTATAAATTCACTATTTACTCTCCCAGTGTCGTGCCGGTTTTGCCGTAAAACCTCGACGGACCATAACTTCTTCGTTATAACTGGGATTTCAACGTTCTTTATATATACGGAACCCTTGAGACGTATTCTACAACTTGGTTAATATTATTTATTCTAAATAATCTTTGGTCAAAAATTCGTTTTCTACCCCTATTATTTCTAAATTGACTAGCCCGGATCTACGGGCGTTTCACTTTGTTTGTTATATAGTAATACCAATCTAATAATCTTGAAGATCTTAAAGCTTGAGAGGGTGTCACAAGTGTAAAGCCTCTAATGAATCACAAACACACTTAGCAAGATGATGAGATATGAGAGGAAGGAAGAAGCTTCAATTTTTAACTATAACTCTCTAGGGTTTGTAGTGGCCGGAAATTAACAAGGGTATGGGTCTTTATATAGTGACGTGCCTTAAATCCAAAGCTAGGGGTAGAAGTAGGAAACCCTGATTACTTTGCTTAAGAACCAAGGAAACCCTAAACCTTCCATCCATAAACCCTTGGACGAAAATTCTAGGGCTTTCCTAGAAGATTTCGTCCAAGCCTCTTTAGGAGGGTTCTAGAGCTTCTTTCCTCAACTATCAATAAATTGCCAAACAACCCTTGTACTTTTAATTAATTCAGTTAATCCAAAAATTAATTTCAATTAATTTCTGATTAACTATTAAATAAATAATATGATTTCTAATTAATATATTATTTCCATAATACATTAATAAATCATTTATTTCAATTTATTATAATCAAATAATAAATTCTTCCTCTTCCTTAATAGTTCATCCTGTCTAGTTGCTAGTATGAAGGCAACCCAAAAGGACTGTGCTAGTATCAATTCAAGTATATACCAATTATAGTTATGGGCTTAGACAACTAATCCAACAAGTTTTACTCCATGAATGTTATAAAAGGTCGTATGGCATTAAGATGTTGAAATTTTGTGTATTAAGCCCTTAATGGGCATGAAAAGTCAGAAAGTTGGAAACTTCATAAATCTTGACGGTATTTTAGCCTGGATCCGACTTTAGACGTGGAACATAGGAGTATTAAGCTCTTAATGGAGAAATGGTTGAACAAACGCGTACGCTAGGCATACCAAGTGGTACGTTGCAAGTACGCAGTCAACACCCCGTAATATGGTCAACCATTGAGTACGCCCCACATATAGAAGAGTACGCCCAACGTACTCGGCTGAGTTGGCTCGGTTGGGTTGACTCGGCTAGCTGTTGACTTGACTTTTGACCGTTGACATAGTTTGACCAACGGTATTTTGGGAAAAATATTATTAATGGGAAATTTTTGGATATTAAGGATTTGGCTTGAGCCGGTTGTCTGAGCTAGGAATTATTCAAACTACATTCAGGCTGTGATGTGAGTTTTCCTCACAGTACTTATGGGTCGAAGGCACCATGGCCGGCCCATTGGATTGATATCATGGTTACTCTATGTTGTTATGTTGTTGTAATCCGTTAGATCCGTATGATTATCTATATTTTCCGACTTTGTGTTCATGCTTGTTTGTTGCATATGTCGACATCTTGGTTTGGGTTGAGGCGGTCCTGCTTTGTGCGGTAGGCCAAGAAACCCAAGGACGATCAGATAGGCTGTAGGCCCTGCGAGGTGGTCCAGTTAGGCCGACGACCCGTAGAGCAGTTCGGATTGGTTGTAGGCCCTGCGAGGCAGTCCAGTCAAGCTGCTGCTCGTGGAGAGGTCCATATAGGTGGTACGCCCAATGAGGCGGTCCAGTCAGGATGGCTGTTCATGTTTACATGCTTGCTTATTATGTTTATGTGGTGGTACTTTGGGGGAACTTACTAAACATTGGTTTATAGTTACAGTTTTGTTTCAGGTACTTCAGAGGATCGTGGCAAGGCAGAGGCATGACTGTACACATCCTTATTTTTACGTTGTTGATCTTGGGAGACTCTGTTTTGAATAATGTTTTGAAAACAATGGTTATGTAAACACTTCTTTTAGTAAATTGGTTGTTTTGAAAAGTTTAAATTTGTTGTGATTTTTGAGACATTACAACATCATTAAACTAAGCAAACCGAATGTGTAGATGTGAATCCTTGCTCTATCTCTTTATCCTTTGATCTCTAGTCAAATTCTGCCCTCCAAGGGTTCTTGGAACGTTTTTCTTCATGAATAATCACAACCCTAAGGCCTCCACCTTATAGAAACGAACTAACGTTCGGAATATATATATACTTGCCAAGTTCGGGCCACTACGGTGTGGTTTAGAGGCACCATGTTGTGGCCTTCATGGATATCCATATTCTCCAAGTCAGCTCAATGATCGTGAAATTTCCATTTACCACGTCGTGGTGGTGATCACCACGTCGTGGGAGTTAGATTTCACATTTTGGTACAAACACGAAAGATGTCTGAAATTTTGTCTAGTTTTCAGATCATTTTCAATGGCTTTAATTAGAGTTACGAGTCATGATATATGGCGAAAATAATGACGAGCGGTCAAGATGTCCAACAACATCCTTTTTGTGTCTTTTTCAGCTCCTCTTCCTCTAAGTATCCAGTTTTTGTCGATATCAGTCCTTTTCTTTCATAATAACCATTTTTTGCTGCAAAACACAATTTAAACATTATAAGTACCAAGTATCTTTGCAATTAATCAAATTATAGCTTAAAATGTATTAAAATAATGCCTAGAAATATGTATAGATATGACACTATCAAAGATCGTTCCCCTTTGGAGCTTCAGAAGTATTCCTTGAAGATATTCAACATATTGTTCATCTTTTGGACTTTGGTGAGTGTTCAAGTTCCTTGCTTGATGTTTGTGTTGGGTTTTGAGCATTCTAACAGTAACGACAGCAGTACTCAAGTATTTGCGAAGAACGAAGGACTGGGTCCTTGTACTTGGTGGCAATGATACTTTGAGAGTAGATGGTTACAGTGATGCCAGTTTTCAAATGGATAGAGATAACTTCCGTTCTCAATCTGGCTGGGTATTTCTACTAAATGGAGGAGCAGTTACTTGGAAAAGTTCCAAGCAAGATACGGTGGCTGATTCTACTTGTGAATCAGAGTACATAGCAGCAAGTGAAGCGTCTAAAGAAGCAATTTGGTTGAGGAACTTCATTGGGGATCTCGGAGTTGTTCAAACCATCCAGGAGCCTATGGAACTATTCTCCGATAATGAAGGAGCGGTTGCCTTAACTAAGGAACCCAAAGACCATGGTAAAACCATACATATCGACAGAAAGTACCATTTCATCAGGCATAGAGTAGAAGAAGGCCATCTTGTTGTAAAGAGGGTATCGTCTGAAGATAACCCAGCAGACCCCCTCACAAAGTGTCTGAGTAGGGTTAAGCATATTCAGCATGCTCGGAGCATAGGTCTGAAAGATGATATTAGTTTTAGTAGTTAGATTAGTTTTGTCCTAAAACTTGTAACAAAGTAAATGTAATTGACTTTTGGTGATCAAATAATGAAGTATTATTTATGGGTTTACTACCTTTTGTCAATTCTTTATTATTGTGTTTCATATTTTGCATGTTTTACTTCCCGAATAATGTGATTGTTCAAACTCCACAGTCGCTCGTACTTTTGGAAGTAAGTAGTGAATTAAGACTGTCATGAATTGGATTGCAGATTGTCTAAGGATAGACATGGCAATAGAATTGATGCAATGTTCATGAGTACTCAGAGAGTGAGATCTGAGTATTAGATAAACCCACGCTCAGAGTATTACTTCATGGAATTCATCACGAGTATTACTGAGACGATAATATCTATAATCTTGGAACAGAGATATATGAGTTGTAATTTGCAAGTTGGCTATACATTGGTAATACGAAAACGCATCAGTAACTTGGTGTTATAAAACATATTGTCATGTATGGTTTGATGAGTAAAAGATACAAGCATATGAGTCAATGTTTATTTGTTCCTTTTGCCCTAATGGGAAAAAGCGATATCTGTGGGCCCCTCGATGATTTGGTGTTGACTTTTGTGTTGGGCCCAGCCATGACTGAATTGATGTGTTCGATTAGAAGTCCTATATCATCACAAATCAGGAATCGGGAAACATAGATTCTAGACAAAAGAGACTGATTACATTCCATGTCTTTTGTCTGGGGATATCTAGCAGAACGAAGGATTATATGATCACTTATCTTAGGACACGTAACTGACTGGGTCAGAGTTCGGCAGCAGCTTTTTGGAAGCTACAATTTGCTGGTTAAATTTAGAAGGCATACTAGCAATTATAGTTACAGACTTATCCAAGTGGGAGACTGTTGGATTAGGTGTCTAAGGCCATAACTATAATTTGTATGTACTTGAATTGATAGCAGCACAGTCCTTTTGCGTTGCCCTCAAACCTAGCAACCAAACAAGGAAATTATGATAGGAGAGATATTAATTTATTATAAGATTAATAAATTAATATAAATGAATATATTAATATGTTAAAAGATTAATATATTAATAAGAAATCATTATGTTTAATTAATTGTTAGCCAGAAATTAATCGGAATTAATTTTGGGGCTAAAAGAATTAATTATAAAGTGCAGGGACTAGTTTGCAATTAACTGACAGTTGAATGGAAGGTTCCAGAACCCCCTTCAAAGGAGGTGGACGAAAACCCTAGGGGAAACCCTAGAGAATTCGTCCAAGGGGTCCAAGATAAGGCCCTTCGGTTTTGCTTAGGCCCTAAGCAAAGGATAACTAGGGTTTCCCCTAAACCCTAGATCCTTCAACTATTTAAGGAGCCACCTGGTTCACATTTGATGACACTGATTTCTTTGGAAGAAAACCCTGGCCGAAAATTGCATACTCCCTCCCCTCTCTCCTCTATTTTCCTTCTTGCTAGTTTGGGTGTGATTCCATTAGAGGCATTACACTTGTGGTGTTAAGCTTCCAAGAAGATCAAGATCAAGATCAAGGGAATTGTCAATTGTTTGCTATAACAATTAAAAGGTATGTAACTCCTAACCCTAGTTTATTATTTTCGAAAATAGTCACCTCCTCTAGGGTTCTTGTTTTGCAATTCAAAGTTGTATGTTCAATAGTTAAAACATAGATCCAAAGTAGGTTGCATGTGAACTTAGGAATTGTTTTTCTAGTTTATTTGTTTTACCTAAAACCCATCAGAAAGGTGGACAATATGAGAAACCTTTTCCCAAACGATGGCCCCGTCATTCAGCAGAGTATGGATGACAACCACAGACTATTCTAGACAGTACAGTGGAACACTGGCAGGCTCGCAACCTGTAGGTGTTGTGAACAATGTGTTCACCCGGTGTATTCTAAACCTAGGTGATCATGCAGACTTGATGCCTAAACCCTGGTGATCATGCAGACTTGATGCCTAAACCCTGGTGATCATGCATACTTGATACCTAAACCTTGGTGATTATGCAGACTTGAGGCCTAAACCCTGATGACTATGCATACTTAATGCCCATTGTGTATACCGTGGCAACGATGGACTTTGTGCTGATTCCTTAGGATGACCCTTAGGAATGAGTGAACGAGAAATAACTGATTCTTAGGGTAGATCCTTAATAATAAAGAAGATAATGGGGGTGGGTAATTGGGTTGATTGCTTAATTGTTTAAACATAATAATTATATTATTGTGGGTTGAAAACCCGATGTACTTACCAGGTTTCCCAACCTGACCCACTCAGTTTATTTATATCACAGGTGTTGCTATGAAGTCATATTACACTGAGATTAAGGAGATATAAATCACTAGTGATAATGAATGTAAGTTCTGTTTATGCTTATGTTACTGTATTGACGATGACAACCCAAATGTTTTAAAATGAATAAAAATACTTTTCTTCGGAAATGCTTTGATAACGTATTTATCATGTTTTACTGGGAACAAATTCCGCAACATTTTTATTAAAAGAGGTACTCAGATTGTGATAAAGCATAAACAAAATCGGTCTTTTTTGGCCGTGAAAATGGGGATGTCACACTAACACTCCTATGGTGAACATTCAACCCTAGAAACCTTGGATCTATATTTACTCTAAAATACATGCGAATTTGATTTCCAAGGTTTACAACCTAACTAGCATGTTATGGGGTACTTGTAATACAAAACTTTAAGTAGAATAACATACCTTTCTTTTGTGGTTGATTGCTTGGAGTTTTAGAGCCTAGCACCAATAGTGTGGATGCCTCAAGTGGTGTCACAAATCACCCAAAACAACTCGGAAATACTTGAGAGAATCTAATGCTTGCTAGAATCGGCCCACCCTTGTTTTACACACACATTAGTGTCGATTCTAGAACCAAGGACCTCTTTATATACTATGGAGGATTAGGGTTAAACCCTAATACCCATGACTCTTCATTTACCTAGGATCCATGGGTTAAACGCTCCATGGACTTTCGTATACTCCTAGCCAATCCTAAATAAATCTTAGCCTAATCCATATATATGTAAGAGTCCATATTTAATTAGTCTCTTTTGATCAATAAATTAATTCCAAAATTAATTCTTGATCAACACTAATTAAATAATATGATTTCATATTAATATATTATATATCTTAATATATTAATATATCATAAACATCTTATTCTCAAAAATATATCCATACAAATTGTTAGGTGAAGTGCAACCCAAATGGACCATGTCGGGTCGGGTCAAGTCCATACCAAATATAGTTACGGACTTAGACACCTTATCCAACAAAATAGGCTATCATCCAGGAAAGGCCAATGTGGTAGCAGACGCCATCAGCCGGAAAGAGTATACAGAGCACAGAGTGAAGGCACAGAAAATGACCATCCATTCCTATATGTCCGCACAAATCAGAGAGGCTCAGTTAGAAGCCCTAAAACCAGAGAACATGTTGAATGAAGCCTTGAGGGAAATGGAAAAGAACTTAGAGGTCAAGGGAGACGGAGTATACTATTTCATGAACCAGATCTGGACCCCAAAGTTCATTGGTTACAGAGTGGTTGTCATGAACGAAGCTCATAAGTCTAGATACTCCGTTCACCCAGGTTCGGATAAGATGTATCTGGATCTCAAAAAGCTTTATTGGTGGCCAAACATGAAATCAAAGATCGCTACCTTTGTGGGTAAGTGTCTGACTTGCACCAAGGTGAAGGTGGAATATCAAATACCCTAAGGCCTACTTCAACAGCTAGAAATACTTGAGTGGAAGTGGGAAGGAATTGCAATAGACTTCATTACCAAACTTCCCAAGACCCCGAGTGGCCTTGACACTATCTGGGTAATCGTCGACATATTGACTAAGTCTGCCCACTTCCTGCCAATCAAAGAAACATTCAAGATGGAGAGATTGACACGAATTTACATCCAAGAGATAGTCTGTCTGCATTGTGTGCTTGTGTCCATTATCTTCGATCGGGATAGCAGATTCACCTCGAGATTTTGGCAATCGCTGCAGAAAGCGCTTGGAATTAAGCGGGATATGAGCACAGCTTACCATCCATAGACCGATGGACAGAGTGAGAGGACCATTCAAACATTAGAAGACATGTTAAGGGGATGTCTTATAGACTTTGTCAATTCGTGGGACGCCTATTTGCCCTTGGTCGAGTTCTCCTACAACAAACAACTATCATACCAATATCAAGGCTGCGCAGTTTGAAGCCCTTTATGGCCGTAAGTGCAGATCCCCTACGTGATGGTCTGAGGTGGGTGACACGCAGCTAGCTAAGGTTTAGGTCCCTAACATCACTCTGACAGGCCTGAAAATCATTCGTGAAACCACAAAAAAGATCGTGCAAATTCGAGAACAACTAAAAGCTTCAAGAGATAGACAAAAGTGTTACGCCAATAAGAGACGAAAAGCCTTGGAGTTCCAGGTTGGTGACCGTGTTATGTTGAAGGTCTCACCCTGGAAGGGCGTGATACGCTTTGGGAAGCGTATAAAGCTAAATCGGAGATTCATTGGGGCATTCGAGATTATCACTAGGATCGGTCCCGTCGCATACAAACTTCGTTTACCCAAAGAGCTTAGCAACATTCATCTCGTCTTCCACGTGTCGAACCTTAAAAAGTGTCTATCCGACAAAACCCTTGAGATCCCTCTTGATGAGATCGAGATCAACGAGAACCTTAATTTCGTAGAAGTCAAACGAACTAAACAAAGTCGCATAACGATAGTGAAAGTCCGCTGGAATGCCAAGCGGGGACCTGAATTCACTTGGGAGTGCAAAGATCAGATGAAACAGAAGTACCCACATCTTTTTCCGAGTCCATGATTGTATTCTATGTTTGAATTTCAGGACGAAATTCCCTCTAAACTAAAAGCCGCTTTTTCCGATTCAATCGAGTCCCGATAACATTCCTAAACTAAAAGAAAGTGCTTTCCAACACTATAATTAATGGTTCCGCTAATATTATGCGTATATGTGTTTAATTATTATTAGGATTCCGTTAATTCCGCATGCAACAACTGGAAGGTCCTCATTCAGTTTCACAGTCCAACAGCTTCACGCAACTAACAGTGAGTTCATACCCCTATACCTTTACTGTTTTTAACATTTTTAGGGGGGGGGGGGGGATACAAGCAAGACACAAATAAATTTTGTGATTTATACAAAGGATTTAAATAGGATTAAAACTTATGCGATTGATTCAAACCAAAGATCTTTCATGTTATAAAACACTTAGATCTTTATCCCTTTTGTAAAATGCTGAGCATAAGGGAAGATTTCAACATAATTGTAGAGTTTTCAAGGTAAAACATGAATAGAGTACATTAACGAACATATAAGTTATAATAGTTATAGTTTATGGAACAATGCCTTATCAATGCACGAAACATAGATTCAATGCGATCGAACATATAGGCTATATAGGGTATAGTTTATGGGACATATAAACAGTAATTTAAATTCAAGGGATTCATTTTATTCTACACTTAATCGTTAGTATAGAATTTTATGAGTGAGCATTCTTCACGTACTTACTTAAGTACTAACAAAAGTCCTGAGATTATAACCAGAGTCTCCTAGAGGGAGAACATGAATTTGTGTATAGATCTATACGGGATTGACAATCCTGCACCATAATTGTTAGCTACATTTAGGCCGGCAGGCCTGGGTGACAAAGTCATTTCGATTCCGACACCTGAAGAACGTCGTTCAGGCAATTTAATGGTCAACTATGGTTATAACAACTCATAAATTTGGTACTAAATAATATGATTAATGTATGAATGTTAACAACTTCAATTAGTTTTATTTTAAAGTAATAGAACTACTATACATACTCGAGGATTCCAGGGTTCTCATAATATAGTTTTCATGTAAAACAAAACTATACAATATGACTGGTGGTATCTAGATATATAAACTAATACTTTCATATAGTTTATTAGTACACAGTAACGAACATACACTTCGGTCTTAGGGTTAAAGACTACTTTTCAAAACTAAATAGAATATTGGATTTTCTTGAGAGCATGTAAACATTTTTACAGATTTACAAACATGTTTCCTTTTCAAAAACATACTTATGAACTCACTAGCTTTAATGTTGATACCCTTTCAAAACCGCTTGTATTCGCAGGAAATCAGTAGACAGGTACTCCCGTAACTTTTGAGAAGATGGAGCGTATAGAGTCACTTCTTTCATCTTTTTTATACTTTTGATGTATATAAATATGAATCAAACAGATGTAAATACCTTTTATATATTCAATGTAATGGTTGTGTTTACTTTGATTACTATTATGCAATTGTTGTGATACTTTACATGATGTCCTCCACCCCCGAACGTTTCGGCCGTTTCAGTTTGGGGGTGTGACAAATGCAAGTATAGCACTCAAATTAGGTTAAAAATGGAGAAATAACACTAAGATCTCATGCATGGAGCTCATTACACCAACAAACATCAGATCTAGAACTGTCTACCAAGGGACCTCAATAATCCATATAGTTGCTAACTTTATGGAATTCATGCACTTAACTCAACCCAAACATGGATAAAAGTGGGTAGAAACCTATATATAACATGATTATACGAGAAAGATAATATCTTGAGTACTTAAAAGAATCCAAAAATAACACAAGAGGATGAGGGAGAAGTTTGTAAGATGAAACAGTGCACCATTAACACCTTCTTCTTGTTGAAGGGACTAAAATCACCACAAAGAACTTACAAGCTCAAAATGGAGGTCAGGGTTTCTTGGAGGGTGAAAGAGAGGTGATTGAGGCTAAGGGTGTTTAAACCATACTCCTTACTTCCCTTAAATATAGGAACAAACTCCAGAATTAGGGTTAAGTACTCGGAAGTCCGCCACGTTGTGGCCATAAGGTTGTCACGTCGTGGAACACAAGATTGATGTGTGTTTTATACAGCCATGGCCATGTCGTGCTGTATCCTTCACCACATCGCGGCCATCGGAATATCCACATTTTACATCCTTAATTGCCTAAAAATATAAATGAATCATTTACATGGAATAAGTGTTACATGTAAGGATAATAAATTCAAAGGATTTTGACTAAATTAAAGCATAATATATTATTTTAGTTTAAAAACTTTGAAATAATGTAATATTTTCCATTAATGATTAATGATGTTATATTACAAAATATTAATCAAATTCCATTTCAAAATCTCCTTATATTAGGAACTATTAATTAGAATTTGATTTTAAAATTAATATAATGAAATCTTTTTCCATTAATCACCTTAATTTCGTTTAGTCAGCGATGTTATATAAACTACAAGAACCATAACCAATCAAATACCTTTGTTATTCTTCCTTTGCATTCATTTTCTCCTACAATAATTCATAGTACAAAGGTACAAATCTCTATTATGAATTGAAACATCTTCTACTCGAAATCCATTGTTTTTCATGTATCATAATAGTTCAAAGTTAACAAAAACACTATATATTTTCACGAAGAAGAAGAGTTATAATATGAGACGTGTTGATAAGTTAACCAAGATTATCAACAAAAAGTATTTTCATTTTCTATATATAGAATATGTTTTCGTTTTCTGCTTATTCTGTTACACAAAGTTCATTTTTAAACAAGCTTGATATTTTCATTTATCAAACTTTGATTTACATATCGTTCGCAAGTAAGGCCAATCACACCAATTTTGACTTTTCGAGTTTGACCATCCAAATCTAGATACAATGCGTTTCATCCAATCATCATCAGTTCATCATAAGACTCCAAAATTTCCAGTCAACAATCATACAATCGAGACGAGGAAGAGATTAAGTAAATCAATTCAAACAACACAAACAGATAACAGAATCAAAATTGATTTGTGAATGATACGATTCATATATCTCGACTCAAGAATGGAAAACGATGGATAAATCAAATTGGAACAAATGATTAACTAAATCAAATAAATCAACGAGCAGCGAACAAAGGAACGATCAGCGAACAATGTTTCTAATCTAGAGATAAGTCGACTAAGTGATTTGTGATTTCAAACACAATAAGGAACGATCAGCAAACAAAATTTTTGGGCTCAAGAATGAACAGTGAATGAAACTTGTTGGGATCAAGAACAATATGGAATCGAATAAATGGACTAAATCAAGAGAAATAGATCCATTGACATCAACATAATGATCAGATCAAATAAAAAAATATGAACAAAAAAACGAATTGGATTGAAATAATACCAGATGAACAGTAACAAAATACATAAGTCTCCATGAACAGTGGCTTGAACAAAATTTTGATTCCAAAGCGCCAAAACACCAAAAATATTCAATAACTTGTGAAGAAAATCATCAAATGAATACCCGCTCTGATACCACTTGTTGGGTTTAAAATCCTAATTGTGATTTGATGAATAAAATGCGGAAAATAAGAACGAACACAATTATGAAAATATGTCGAATGATTTGTCAATTTTTTCATGAACATGAGGAATAAATTACACTTTCATAATAGACTAAAGAATATAACTCTACATAAGGCTACATTTTGCCTCACTCTTAACCCTAATTATGAATAATACACGACAATATATAGGCAATAAGACAACTCTTGGGCTTTTAACCTACACTTCATCAAGGGGGCCATTGTCATAATCCATAGAGTACTTTGAACCCTACAATTCGACTTTATCAAACAAACTCATTCGACTTCCAAGGCATTTACAGTATACAAACAAACCAATTGAAATAAGAAACATCAGTCTCAACTCAAGAGCAGTCAAATTCGATTTTGACCTCAAGATGTTCCAATCTGTGATTTTGACTCCTATGTTTGACCTTTCGATATCAATTGCTGACAAACACCAAATCGATCTTCTACAAACCACTTTTCAGATCAAATACAAATTTATTGTCATCCACAACTATTCATCATTCAAAATCACAATCGCACTTTGTTTCCATTCCAAAATTCAGCACATTCATTAAAAATCATCAATTTCGTGTTCAATCAAACTAATATGATTGATTCAATCGATTTAAATAGAAGATATGTAAAATCAAGATCGATATTTGATTAGATCGATAATTTTTTTTTATCAAGACCGATTGTACAACACTAAGTGAAGAGATTAAGAATCCCTACAATGAACACGATAATCAATCGACTAATCAGATCATTAACTCAATAATGAATGTTGATTCAATAGACAGTCAAGAACAAATAGATGAAGTGATTGAACATAACTCAAAGATCAGATAAATTGATATGGGCTTCTAAAAATCTTCATGAACAGTAACAAACAATCGATATTGGATCTAGACGGAATGAATTGTGGGCTCAAAAGAATCAGGAACAGTAACAAATTCAACTCATTTGGGCTTGATTTTGATTCAAATGATTAGTTGTACCTGAGAATTGAATCAAAAATAAGAAAATCGGATCGGATTGGGCTTTATTAATGAAAAATTTTATTAGATCATAACAATTGGGTTTTGAAATTTTTTTATCCAATGTGTCAAAATGATCAAAAAATCAATAATGTAAGCACGATTTTGAAAGAGTCCAAGAGATTAAGAGAGATCATCGAGAGATTCACCAAAAATTGTTCAAATTGTATTGAATGTAGCCAAATTGAGAACTGTTTCTTCAAATATTGCTTCGATCTTTGAAGACCCGCTCTAATACCAAATTTAGTGAATTATGAGCATTTTATTTAACATGCGGAATTATAAGAACACAATGAACATGGTGATTTAGGTGCTAAAAGATGTATTCGATCATAGTAATGAGTACAAAAGGGATCTAGATCTAGTTCTACATAAATATCTCAATCACTAATCACAATGAACTACATCTCTCAAGAACACTCTACTAGTGGTATGCATCCCACTATTAATAGAGATGTTAACAAGTCTCTCTCTCTTTCCCTCTCTCACACGTCACAAGGCTCCAATCCCATATGCAAGTGGGTCTTCTCATGTCAATCCATTACAAAGTCAATCCATGTATAACTTTGCACCCAAACAAAATGATCTTGATGTCCTGAAGGATATTTTCACTATGAAACTTCGTGTAATCAGATTATGGACACTTGACTGTTACTATAACAAAAACAAGCTTTTTTCCATTGAACATCTTTTAATGAATAAAAAACTATACAACAAACTTATTGTTTTTAATCATTTGTGCATTATATTTACTTTTTCAACAATTGTATTTGCAACTCATTTTTATAACTATTTTATTTATTATCTTAATTAGGGAAATAAGATCCAAATATATGTCCTGAAAAACTACATTTACAAGTTTAGAAAAGTTCTAAAAGAAGGTGATGTTTTTTTCATCAAATCTCTAAATTTAGCTAAGATGGATCAAGGGAAATCTTAGCTAACCGATCAACTTCAAAATCTCATTTTGAAGCAGGAGACTACCGTTACTTCGTGTGTGGATTTTTTTGGATCAGTTAATGGGTTTGCTTGTTTTGACTATCAACCCATTATCGCATGTTCTTATCTAAAAATATGTAATTAGGTTAATCTATTCTTAATACCTGTCAATTTATATATTTTAATAAATTATTATGTTGTACCCTTCAAATAAATATTGAGTTGATATATTTGTTGGTGTTTATGTTTATATATAGATATTATCGGTTTGGTAATGGCAATTGGTGAAATTGATACTCGAAAACCAGATAGAAAAAAGCATAAGATGAAAATCCAAATCCAAGATGCCAAGTTTGTTTTTATAACCTTTAACTATTTTTTATATTAAGTATTTATATTAGAATAACATTTAATTATTTTTATAATGTGCGCTTTTTTGTTAGTGGTTCGCAACTAGATGTTAACTTATGGGGAGCTTATAGTTAAAAATACTCGGATTATATCCAAAAGAATCCAAACATTATCCGCATTGTCATGATCCTTTCAATTTGCAAGGATTATTGTTTGGCAAAGTATAATGTTATTTTTCATTCTCTTTTATATTATAATTATTAATTACTTATTCGTTTTATGCATTTTTTTATAAATCACCGATATGTTAATACATACTTTGATGTATCAATGTTCGTCACCAATAGTGAGATAGATGAGATAAATGTTTTCAAAATAAGGTATATTACATTTTACTATTTTATTTGTTAAAAATAAATAATATTTTATCTTATAACGTGTAAATATATAACTAATTAATAGTCAAATCAAGATAAATAGTATTGTTAAAAATCAATAGTATTGGATTTTATAACGTTGAAAGTCCTTAATGAGTTTTTATGTGGATCATCTTGATTCAAACTGTTAATTAATAACATATTTACACGTTATAAGATACAATACTAATTACTTTTAACAAATAAAATAGTAAAATGTTATATAATTTCTTTTGAAAATATTTATCTCATCAACGTCACTATTGATAATGAACTTTGATAAAAGTACCTATTAACATATCAATGATCTATACAAAACAAAACGCATAAAATGAGTAAGTAATTAATCAATATAATATAAAACAAAATGAAAAAAATGTTATACTTTGCCAAACATTAATACTTGCAAACCGAAAGATTACAATGATGCGGAGAATATTTAGATTTTTTGGATATAATCTGAGAATTTGTAAATATAATTTCCTCATAAGTTAACATCCAGTTGCGAACCACTAACAAAAAAGATGGGCAGTGTAAATAAAAAAAACTATATGTTATTCTAATGTAAAAATTTAATATACAAAATAGTTGTAGGTTATAAAAAAACTTGACATCTTGGCTTTGGACTCTCTTCTTATGCTTTTTTTTCTACTGGATTTCGAGTTTTAATTTCACCAACTGAGACTACCAAACCAATAACATCTATATATATAAACATAAATACCATTAAACATGTCAACTCAGTATTTACTTGAAGGGTACAATATAGTCATTTATTTAAATATATAAATTGACAGGTAATTAGAATAGACTAACCTAATGACATTTTTTCTGGAAATGTGTGTGCGATGATAGGCTGATAGTCAACAAAAACAAACCCATTAACTGATCCAAAAAAGTCCACACGCAAAGTAATAATAGCTCCCAATTCAAACTGAGATTTTGAAGTTGATCTGTTAGCTGAAATTTCATTCATCTATCTTAGCTAAATTTGAAGATTTGATGAAAAAAACATCACCTTATTTTAGAACTTTTCTAAGCTTGTAAATGTAATTTTTCGGAAAATTTTCATTGTATCTTATTTTCCTAACTTAATATAATACATAAAATAGTTGTAAAAAGGAGTTGCAAATACAATTGTTGAAAAGATGAATATAAATACATAAATAATTAAAAACAATAAGTTTGTAATATACTTGTTCATCCACTAATATAAGTTCAA
This sequence comes from Lactuca serriola, assembly GCF_051521515.1. Classification (NCBI taxonomy): domain Eukaryota; kingdom Viridiplantae; phylum Streptophyta; class Magnoliopsida; order Asterales; family Asteraceae; genus Lactuca; species Lactuca serriola. The sequence goes on from NC_136411.1 coordinate 381,815,111, forward strand.
TGTAGAAAAGTTTGTTTTTATATAGTAACAGTCAAGTGTCCATAATCGGATTACACGAAATTTCATAGTGAAAATATCCTTCAAGAAATCAAGATCGCTTATGAGAGAAAAATTTGCAGCAGACATGAATATGTTATAGAGGCGAATATGAAAATATAAACGTGGTTGAATTTTGGTCAAACAATAAAGTATGATGATATATATGACACTTTCAAGTTTGTTAAAAAATGAATATTGATGAAAAGATAAACAAAATTCTATAGACAACATAGTATTACTGAAAGTGTTTAAGTAAACAAAAAACAAAATCGGTTTGAATTGTTTTGTATATATATATTTTTTGTTATCTTTTACGTGTTAAGAAATAGGAAAATTAATGGAATTTTACTTTTACAAACTATATAATTTCATGGTTACTTTTGGTTTTAAATCGTAGCATAAATTCATATTAAAAATTGTACAAAAGAGATAAGAGGTCATATGATAGATTCATATATAGGGGCAAATACGAAAACAATAAATCAATATGTAATAATATTAAAAAAACAATTATTATTTGTTTTGATAATTTTGGTATAACAGTAAAGTATGATGATATAAACGAAAATATGAAGTTCATTAAAATATAAACTTTGTGTAATAGAATAAGCAGGAAACGAAAACAGTTTTTGTATACAGAAATTAAAATTTTTTTTTGTTGATAAGTTTGGTTCTAATCAACACAAGTTGTATTATAACTCTACTCTTTCATAAAAACATATAGTTTTTTTGTTAACTTTGAACTATTATGAACCCGGAAAAGCAATGGATTTGAGTAGAAGATATTCAATTCGTAATAGAGATTTGTACATTTGTATTATGAATTGTTGCAGGAGAAAACGAATGCACGTGAAGAATAGAAAAACTATTAAAATTATTATGGTTATTGTAGTTTATGTAACATCGGAGACTAAACGAAATTAAGGTGAGTAATTGAAAAGATTTCGATATATGATTTTAAAAATGGAATTCTAATTATTAATTCCTAATGTACGGTGATTTTGAAATGGAATTCAATTAATTTTTTGTAATATAACATCATTAGTCATTAAAGGAGAATATTACAGTATTTAAAATTGTAAAATTTTAAAATTTTTAAAACTAAAATAATATATTATGCTTTAATTTTTCAAAATCATTTTAATTTATTATCTTTACATTTTTTGAATTAGTAAATATTGTATAACTGTTTAGATTGTTTAGAAAGAATATATATATATATATATATATATATATATATATATATAGAGAGAGAGAGAGAGAGAGAGAGAGAGAGAGAGAGTGTGGTTTAAATGAGAACTATAAAAGATTAAGAACCTTAAGAACCCCCATTTGTTAGCAAAATATTTACATGATATTCTTATTAAACATGTGAAAATCCTATTTTTTTTCTCTTCTCGATACAAAAAAGGCAAAATTGTAATTTTTACAGTATAATATTTTAATTCTTATATGCTCTCATATTTGAACACAAAACTTATATAAACTACAAGTTTATACAGTCCATTTATAGTTTAATTCACAAAATTCACAACTTAATTCAAACCATTTTATAATAATTCACAAACTCAAAGAAATAAAATTTTCAAACTCTACTACTACCACCACCACACACTGCCACCAACCACCTATACCAACATGGCAACCATTTTTTTTCTTCTAAATCAGATATGTACACAAAATCATAAGTTAATAACTTAAATACTACATTCACAGTCTAATAAAACCATTTATTTCACTCATTTAATGAAAAATTATTATTAAAACTAATGTATTCTTACATACTTGTACAACATAAAAAATAAATATATTCAGAAAAAAATTAACAAAAAATTGATACATAAATCATTTATATTGTAAATTGTGAATTTAATATAGTAAGATATGAATAAAATTTACATTATTTCAAAAGAAAACAAAAAAATTATAAAATAGTCACAGCTTAATGTCAATTCATTCACAACTTAATACAATTAAATCATAATTTAATACACAAAATTCACAGCTTAATATAGTTAATTCATAGTATAAGAAGAAAATACACAGTTTAATGTAGTCAATTCACAGTTTAAAACACAAAAATCACAGTTTAGTACACAAAACTCAAAGTTTAATACACAAAAAATATGTATCCACAACCATATTTTCAACTTAGCACTCTTGATATAGTCAATTCAAAGTTTATACACAAAATTCATAGGTTAATACAAGTAACTTCATAGTTTCATACACATAATTCACAGGTTAATCTAGTCAATTTACAGATCAAAAATAAAATTCACAGCTTAATGCAGTCAATTCGTAGTTTAAAAAGAAAATTCAAAGCTTAATGCAATCAATTCACAGTTTAAAACACAAAAATCACAGCTTATTACACTAAAATCACATTTTAATACACAAAAAGTAGTATTACATCCATGTTATCAACTTAAAACACTTATTACAATCAATACACAATTTAATATAGAAAATTCACAAACTAATATAATAAATTCAAAGTTTAATTAAAAAAAATTATATATTCACAACTTAATAGCAGTTAAAACTAAGATTAAAAAAATTATACAACAAATGAGAGAGTAAAGCATCAAATTCACACTTTAACAGAAAAAAAACTATATCATAGAGATCAACAACAGATACAAGTATAAAAACATATTATCAACTTAAAACTCTCAATACAGCTAATCCACAGTTTAATACACAAAATTTCTAGTTTAATACAATAAATTATTAGTTTAAAGCACAAAATTCATAGGTTAATATAGTCAATTTATAGTTTAAACAAAAAATTCTGTGACAACCCGAAATTTCCATTCTGTACAAACCATTTGAAGCCAATAGAAGTAGAACAGTTACAGTGAAAATTCAAACTTCGAGTATAAGTTTGGCAGTTTTCAGGATTTACACTTAAGGAGATATTAGGAGAGTGGATGCACTAGGGTTTTGTGCAACACTGTTATTCCAATACTATAGGATATTAGAGTTCATTTCGGGAATAAAAATATTTTCTGCCAAAAATATCTCAGGACTATAAATAGAATTCTGAACCAAATTCATTCATTATTCGCAATTCCAACTAGAGAAAAGCCATTTTCTCTCTCACGGATCTTCGGGTTTTTATCCCAAATCGTGAGTACCCCTCTCTAGTAGTGTTATATAGCTTTAAATGTGTTCATAACATAGATTACATAGCTAAATCACTAGATTTAGGAGTTTACTCCCCAAGGTGTTCTTGGGTGGTAAACTCCCGAAAACAATGCCTAGCCTTTCCCCCGAGATATACTACTGCCTTGGACTTCTATACGAGTGTATTAAGGACAAGAAAACATCAAAGAACCACCCAAGTTTGGGAGTTCACGGCCCAAGATGATCTTGGACCGTGAACTCCAAAATCATGCATAAAAGGGTGCTTTTAAGGCCCCTAAAGCCTTAGACAATTACTAGAAATTGTTCCCCACTTAAATGAAGGATTAAAACACATCAAAAACACCCCTTCAAATGAGTTCACAACCCTAATAATGTTCTTGGGCCGTGAACATCAAACAAAGGCACCAAAGTGTGCCTAAGGCCATCATATGCTTGGAATAAAAGTCTAGAACCTATACCACATGTGCAAGAGACTTGAAAGCATCAAAAACACCCACACTTAAGAGTTTACGGCCGCAAACTCTAAGGGAAATGGTCTTAGGGCCATAAACTCCTAAATGGAGTGTTTCTATGCCTTAAACCCTTCCAATAATTTAACCACCAAGTTGGAATAATTCTAGGAATCGTTCGGAACTTCAAAACACACAATACACCCATGGTTGGGAGTTTACGGCTGTAAAATCAAGAGTTTACAACCGTAAACTCCATGTGTGATGGTATATGGGGAGTAAACTCATATATGGGGTCCTTTGGAACCCTAAACACAAGTGCCTTGTCCCGCAATAGCTTAGATGCAATCCTTAGGGCTTAAAACACTTATATAAAGTGTTTATTATGTCTAGGATGTCTTAACATTATCAATTAGTAATTTGAGACTAATTGAGTGCATATATGTGTGATTATATGTTCATTAGGATCGTAGTGTGTGTACAAGTCCTCACTTGACACCTAGCAATCCTACACCGTCCAATTCATCCGAACCACCATCTACAAGTGAGTTATACCCCTTAATCAATGTTTTAAACTGTTTTTAAATGTTTTATGGGGGGGATACAAGTAGAATTATGCTAATTATTATATCAATCACATGTGATTAATAAGCAGCAGTCAAATGATTGGCTACTCATTAGCCGTTTTACCAAACAGTTTCCTTCAAATGTTTTTCATAAACACTTTATGTGTTTAAAAACTCCTTATTACACTGTACATTTTATTCTGTATATTACATTTCAAACTTATTTACAGTTGTGTTTCAAACAAATGTTCTTTATACTAAACTGTTTTATCAAACCCATGCCTTCAAAACCATTTTATAGATCGACATCAAGTCGTTCTTTTCTTAGAAAATATTTATGTTCAAAGGTTTTACAAATCTTATTTTATGATTTTAAATTATAAATTGCATGCCTCTATATGTATAGTTATATAAGAAATGTTTAAAAGACTTAGGAAGGCTATCCACCCTATTTCCTTTTCGCGCTTGAGATGTGGTCTGGTGGGATATCGGGTACTCGTCTGAAGGTCGTTTAAATATTAGTTATATAACATATGTACATATATAGTCATAAAGGCCCTTCCAGTCCATCCCATGCCCTTGGGTAGCAAGGGTATACATCCATGTCCATACGTACAAGTTAGATTACTAGTAAACTACCATATGGGTAGTTTAGGAAGATACTAGAACTATCACTAGAACGCAATATCATACAATGAGTCAGTTCATTCATGAGTCAATACTTTCTAGATCATTACTGTACATTACTATACTTGCTAGGTAGAGAGCACGTACATTACAACTATAACATTACAGTACATTACTATACTTGCTAGATAGAGAGAGCATACATTACAACTATAACATTACAGTACATTATTATACTATTACATAGATATGTTTACATGATCACACTTGCATGAGAACAACTACATGATCACTTACATGATCACACTTATGTATACATAGGACAGACGTCACTAGGTGCTATAGCATGGAACCAGTTCAGGATCTATCTATACCGATGAATCACAACAAAATTGTGATAGTTATATCGAGTATACATGATTATAGTAATGTAGATGCTCATGGCTTGCATACATGCAGGGGTCGTGGGTAGGTCCCAAAATCCCTTTGACAGGGGAGCGTATAGCCTGGGATCTAGACATCACATTATACCTTATCCCTCAAATAAGGCAGTTGAGTACCGATGTAGTTATTTATTACAAATACTACAGTACTTGGAAGTATTACCCTAGATTTAAGGTAATAGGTAGGGTTGTAGTTCGACACTACACCATAGTACTATTTCTTTTCCCATTACATTCACTTCGTGAATTTTCACACGACGCACGGTAATGTAGAAACTATATTTTGATTAATGATAGTCAGATTTGGGAAAATACACTCTCTTACGTGAGCCATACACACAGACACTAGATGCCTTGGTAGAAGGATACGATTAGTAGGAAACATAGGGCTTCCTAGGATCATACAAAACATTTTTATACTTACAGTTCATATACATTCTCAATACTTACAATTCATATACATACAAATTCTTACATACAAATTAAGACACTAAAATACTTATGATCTCACCAGCTTCAAAGCTGATACTCGCTTTCAAAATTACTTGTATCCTCAGGTCATCATAGACAGGTACCGATGCAAGGAATAGGGAAGATGGAGCTTGTTGAAGACTCATCTTTCATTTTGATTTATGCTTTAGTGTTTATCAAAATTTGACAGAACACACTTGTATGATAATTATATTATTAATGCAATGGATGATGTTGTTGCTTGTTTACTACTTTACATTGTTGTGATACTGTACATGACGTCCTCCGCCCCAGAACGTTTCCGCCGTTCTTGGTTTTGGGGTGTGACATCAATATAGTTAATTTAAAGTTTAAAACATAAAAATCACAGCTTAATACACAAAATTCACAGCTTACTATAATGAATTTACAGTTTAGTACATAAAAAGTATGCATTCACAACCATATTATCAAATTAAAACTCTTAATATGGTCAATTCACAATTTAATACACAAAATTCACAGTTTAAAACTTATAAAAAAATCATAAATTTGTAGTTTATAACTCAAATTATTATAATTATTTTTTTGAGAAAACACTAACATAATAACACATATTCTAAACTCAATCAACAACATAACTAGAATAAAATAAAAATATGAATAACAAATTTCTAAAAATATTGCAAGAACTAATAAAATTAATATATATTCATAACTGAACAATGTTAAAACTAAAATTAACAAAAAGAAACAGAAATGAGAGATTAAAACATTAAATTCACAGTTTTATAGAAGGAAAACCAATAAAAATCGCCATATTTGATGTGTTTCAACAATAAAGAAATAAATGGAGGAGGTTCTGGTGGATCCTCGTTGGTGACTGAAGCTTCTAAATATGGCCTCGTCACTCGTCTGAGCTAATAGATTTGTCTGTTCATTCCAGTAGCTACACTAAAGTTTCATATATGAGCAAATCCGGCGTGTGGTGGTCGTTTTTTGTCTGTTTCTCTTCAGATCTAAGACATTCTGACGATTTGTATCAAGATCTAACATTTTCCGGTCATTTAGTGAGAAAAACTGAAGCTTAAGCGCTGGTTTAACTTTCACGAACTTGTAATAGATATGATGCGCCGGAGATTGATAGTGGCGGTGGGGGAAATTCGTCGGTGGTTGGTGGTAGACTAGATATGGACCAGATATGAAAATATCTAAACCATATCTGAACAGATATGGTGCTGTTTCACTTAGATCTATATCATATCTAAACAAATCCGATATGAGAGATGGTCGTGGCGGTCATCGGTGGTGGTGGTAGTTGTGGTTTACGATAGATCTGGAGGAGGTGAGCCGCAGAGATGGTTTAGGCTTTAAATCTGACGGTGGAGAGTGGTTGCGAACTAGATCTGAGTGATTCTAATAGGTTTTTATGTGCTTGTCGGAGCAAATCTGACACAAATAAGGTGATCTGTTTGCTGGTGTCTGATGGCGATTTTTTACAAAAGAAGAAGAAGAAATGATAGTGGAGCAAATCCGTCGTGGAAGGAAGGCATGACAATGTCGGTGGTTGCACCGTCGATGACGACGGAGGTGAAGTCGCTGGAGAAAGGACGTATCATCGCCGGAGAAGAGAGGGTATCAGAGGTGCTCGGTTTTTTTTTTGGAAGAGAGAGAGTAGGGGCTAGTTCTTAATGTAAGAGAAATGAGAAATTATAAAATTTGAAATTTTTATATCTAAACATCAGGTATGATAATATAATTGTAAAAAATGGTTCTCTGAGGTTCTTAATTTTTTTTTATTTCTCATTTGAACCTTTAACTCTCTCTTTCTCTCTCTCTCTCTCTCTCTCTATATATATATATATATATATATATATATATATATATATATATCCTTACTATTCTATAAAACATATTGGACATTTCTTGAATTTTAAGAGGTACCATACTTTTAGCAAAATGTACAAACATCTTATGGTACAAAGAAAATTAACGCATACTTTGTCTCTCCTTTTCCTCACATCCTGCCCAAATTAGATCCTAGATAGACACTCTCTCACTTTGCCATTCTCTCCCTCCCTTTTCTCTACAAACCCTATTCCAACACGACCACCACCCGTTATTGCCGCCAGGACCAACCATTCACCACCACACGAAACCTTCACAACCATTATCATCACCGCACAAGACCACCACAACAACTAGGAATCACCGATGCAATGAAGAATTAAAGCAGCATAAACTAAGGCATCTACGATGTCAGGCGATTTCAATCAATGGTTTGTCTCTTCTCTTTGCTCCTGCAGTTTTCTAATAACACTATGTCAAAATCAATGTACTTTACTATTTTTTGTGATCAATTTTGGTTTTCTTTTTTAGGGATTTAACTTTTGGTCAGTTCAGGTGACTGAAGTTTCACTAAACATGTTGTCGTTTTATTTTGCTCTCTGCAATGTCGACTGTGTCTGTAAGTTTCACCTTCGTATTGTGAGTTGTAATTTCACTTACTCAAACAAATTTCTTATTTTTCATCCATTAAAGATGTATATATTTCATTAAAATGGTTGGATTTTTTGCTGAGTTGCAGTTTTAGATGCCCACACTTCGTAGTATCGACTGTGATTATTTTCTTATTTCCGAGGTTGATTTTTTCCTCATTAACCTTCATGAATGTTTCAATTTCGAGTTTAGGGTTGCTTTTATTAATGTTTCAGTTAAGGCTTTTTTTCCCTAAAATGTACAGCAGTATGAACTTTGAAGAAGAATCATATTTTGGTTTTATTTGCTCCTTAATAAATTGATTTGTTACTTCCAAAAAGCCAATTTTTATGGAAGATGAAGATGGGGTTGTCGATTTTTTTGGATTTTTTTTGGCAGAAACATTAATATGTAAAGTATAGGGGAGATTTACCTCTTTTTCTTCCCTCAAGTTCTGTTACATTTATATTTTCTTGTAATCCATTAAAACCTTGTCAAACAGGTAAGATTTATCTCTATTTCGCTTGCCTTCACTTCTATTACATTTATGTTTTGTTTGAATCCGTTAAAACAATTGCTTGTTCTAAGGTTTTAATGCAATGCCTATCGGTTTATGCAACAAATATTTATAAAAAATGTTGAATTGATTTCTTGGTAATTTTAGGTTATTTGTTCTCTTATCATGGATTCAATTGACTTTTTGATTCTATTATTTGTATCTTGTAGTATTTTGTAGGAGTAGACTTCCATGGTTAAGCACCTCATGGGTTAAGCTCTATGTACTCAATAGTATAGTTAAAACAGGTGTCAGTTTTAATTCTATAAGTTTAATGGGAATCAATGAGCACTTTCAATATGCTAATACCTCGAAGAGAATGCATACCAAACTAGATTATATTTTTTTTCTATTAGATGGAGGTTCTGCTTATGGTTGCTTTATCTATTTTGGATCTTCTATATAATCTTGTTGGTTAAAAATTTTAAATAGACAATTCCTCAGTTTCTTGACCTGAAATTAAGAAAATAATTAGAATTTATCAATGATAAATGAGGTGGCTAGTTGATTGCATAACTAAAACTTTTAGTAATCACATGAATTGTAGTTGGGTTACTTGTTTTGATAGGCACTAATTTGGGGGTTCTAATTTCATCAATTATTTACCATTTGTATAGCGATATTTTAGTAATAATAATACATTAAACATTTACAAAAAAATGTTGTAGAGATCCAATAATTCCTTTGGTGGGTCTCTCCTATCTCTATCTTACTCAACAATTGGATTCATATACTCTGAACGGAAGGTGGAATGTTTTTAATAGCATAAACCAATATGGAAATTGAAAAATTAACAAAAAAAATGGGATTATATATATATATATATATATATATATATATATATATATATATAAATAAAAACTAGAAAAATAAATTAAATTACAGTACCCTTCATGGCTTAATGAATATTCCATTTCGTTAACACCATACCTACTCAACTGATTAGATACCATTTACAGTTAAATTCTTACAATAATTTTTTTTGCGACCCTGCATTGCGCAGGTACAGGAAGAATGATATGCGAGAAGAAAGATATGCAATTGATCATGGAAGAAGACCTCGAGCTACTAAAAGTCATCAAAAACGTTTACAAGGTGAGGGTAGTTGACCTTTCTGTAATTTGTTGGATTATTATTCCACTATATGGTCAAACATAATCTTTTAAGTTGATCAGTTTGTTTGCTATTACCATTTAACTTACTGTTTTCAACAAATTAATTTTATAAACTTACTTTTTTTAACATCAAAAGGCAAGTGTGTTGCATTAAATGATGGAGTATTATTTGGTATTTTGTAGGATTGGAGGTTCATCTCTGCTTTTAAAGGCTCCATGTTGATTATAAATGATGTTGAAATGTAGGGGTAATGTTATAGGGTAAAATAGATCCAAGATAGGGAAAAACGAAAACAATTCATATCTTCCAGCCCCACCCTTTTTGGACAACTTTCTCTCTCTTTTAAGTTGTATTTCTTTTGTTCCTCATATGTGTTTATTCTCTAAATTTCATCCCCTATCCAATTGATTCCATCGTCTAATGGCACTATTTTTATATCTCTTTCTCTTGACATGTTATTGAGATTAAAAGTTGAAATCTCAGTACACCACCATCAATTCAAGTTCTTAGGCTATTTTAAAATCCACTTCCACTAGAATTGGAAACATTTAAAAGTCTTTGATTGGTGCTCTTCTGTCTTTGATAATGCATCCCCCTAATGTTCCAGATGCTTTACAACTTATGAATGGTGAGAAAACGATCAAACAATTTTTTTTAAAACAATTGTAAATAAGGCGAGTTGTATTAGTTTTAATTGAATAATTACATATAATAACAATCAAGGTTAGGTGGCAAAAAATAGCAACTTACTATTACATATTTGTGGTTCAATTATTTATTTCACAACTCTTTATAAAATGGGATAATTAGAACTCGTGTTTGGGATGCGTCCACTGGTGAAGGGTTATTATAGAACACCAAGGATGAGCTTGGTTTGTTGACTTTTTAAGTTTTTATATGAGAACCCCATACATTTTCCCATTGGACACGATACTTGTTTGGGTGAATTTATAGTGGTCTAATAATATGATTTTCTCTCAAGACTAACTTTCTGTTCCATTACACTTAGTTATAACATTCAACTATGTCAACTGTCATTTCCAATTTAAAATGGATTGACTTCTTTACTTGTGAACGTGTGACACAAAATATTTTTTTTCTTTGGTTGTCACACCAAAAACCTTCCCAAAAGGTTATGAAAATGAAAAACCAATGGGAAAGTATATCCTTTGGTGAGTAAAATTTAACAAAAGCAAGAAAAAGGATGATAATATACTACATTTGATTATCTTTGTTGAAACATGAAAGTGACCCTTTTGAACTTATCTACCGCAACAGTTCAGTACCCGTAGCCAATTCAGCACCGGAGTCAATTTCTACAACTGAGACCGCAACCATTCTGATCAGCAACATCCAGAGTATTCAAGTCTTACTTATCTGCAGTCTTAGTTATTTCTTTTACTATGTAATTCACTCTATTGTCCAGCATGTCTTGCACGACTGCTCATAGAGTTGTTCTTTTCTAAACTCTATAAATAGAGACTCTTTCTTATGTATTATGTATGTGTAATACTTGTGTACTTGTGATATATGTGAGTGTGAAAACTCTTAACTTCTTAATACACAAGATTTCTCATCTTTCTTATCTTCATCAATTATCTCTCTTATGTTTATCACACTCAAACTGCTACTGGAACATAACCTCTCTTCGGAGCAAGTCTTCTAGACATAATCACTAAACTTGATCTCACTTACTAACTTGGAGTAACTGCATTCCTTGTTATGAATCAGTTTAAGTGTATTCTTGATATAACTTTTGTCATTTATCTTTCTTTACTTTCCACAACTAACTATCTAACTTTATTATTGTTGAGCTTTTAGATCCTTAGAGATTAACTATTCCGCAATTAACTTGTTCTAACGTTTGTTCAAGTGTGTCTCCAAGTTTTTCTCTCAAGAATTGGTATCAGAGCCAAAGTGGTTGCTTTTTGGATATCGGAAGTCTGATTTTCTCATTAAGCTTTCTATACCACTAAAGCTCATTTCTCAAAAAAAAAAACAACAAAAATGGCACAATCATTATCTCTAAATGTTTCCAATAGTGTTGGTGGTTCTAACCGAGCCCCAATACTAGTAGCAAATGAATATCATCACTGGTCACAAAGAATGGAGAGGTACTTGAGAAGATTGGGTAGAGATGTATGGAGATCCGTTGAAGAAGGACCACATGTTCCAGTTCTTACACCGATCCAAATTGACGGTGCTGCAACCAGACTAGGAGGAGGTCAACCAACTATGAGCCGTCCTACCAAAGATGATGTCGATAAAATGGAAAATGATGCTGTTGCTTTTTATGAAATTTCATGTGGTGTTGCTCCTGACAACTTTGATATTATCATAAACTGCAAGTCAGCCAAAGAGATCTGGGATGTACTCAAAAACCTGTACGAAGGCTCAGAACAAGCACAAGATTAGAAGCTCACGACCGCACTCAACAACTTCAACAACTTCAAAGCTCATGCTGGTGAAAGTTTTGGAAGACTCCTTCAAAAGATTCAACCTAATAGTCACAAAGTTATCAAATGCCAGTACCATCCGCAGCAACCATGAAACCAATCTCCAGTTCCTTAATGGTCTAGGAAGACACTGGACTACGGCCAAAATGATAGTCCAAGGTGACAGAAAGATTTACTCTTTATCACTCTACAAACTTTATGGAGAACTTCAAGCACAAGAATCCACTGTACTCAAAGACTATGTTGACTTCGGGGGACCACTTGCTCTCATAGCACAAGCTCCACCACAGTCACCTTACTCTTCATCGTATGACACCCCACCACAGTCATACGAAGCAGATTCTGAGTATGATGATGAAGAAGAGTTTCAGAAGGCTATTGCTCTAGTTAGCCAACAGTTCAACCGCATACCACCTTCCTCTTTTCGCAAGAATCAACAATTCAACAAACCACCATTCAACCGTAACTTCGGTCCTCAGAACAACAACTCTCGGTATTCTAAAGTCTCTCAGAACAATCAACCCAAGGAGGTACTGCAGTCTCCTCAGAACAATGACTCTGGTACTCAATCAGAAGACAAGACTGATGTTGTAATTTGTCACAAATGCAACAAAGAAAATCACTTTGCAAAAGACTGTAAGGCCGACGTAGTCAAGGACAGAGCATTCTATCTCAGCATGGCTCAAGAGTTAGAAGAAAAAGAAAAAGCAAGGGCATATGTGGCTCAAGTTAAACGAGACAATCAAGTTTGGTCATCAGGAGATGAAGAAGAGACCATCAGCAGTGTTACAAGAAAAGGAAAAATCTGCATGCTGGCTACTATGGATGATGATGGGTCAGCAATGTTAAACAAAAACTACTGCTACATGGCGAAAAGTGGGACCCTAAGCATCGTTGAACAGGTAAAACTCAAGATCCAAACTTTAAATTATAGCATGCATGATTGTCAACCCTACATAGATGATCTTAATGACACTTGTGATGCCGTCCTTTCAGACTATAACAAAGCCTTAGATGAGAAGAACATAGCGTCCCAAGAGATGTTCCACGTGAGAGGAAGACTGGATAACAAGAGACTTAAGATGGCAATGCTAGAAAGAGATCTAGAGTTAGAGAAAGATGCTAGAATATTAAGTGAAACTCAATTAGAAATAGCCTTGAATCAAAAAGATTTAGCTTAGAAAGAAATTGTACGCTTGAATCTTTTAATTGAAAAACTGTTTAATGAAAGTGAGGCTATTGAAAATTTGGTAAACAATGGAACCGTAGACAATACATATAATTGGGGTTGGTCTAATGGATATCCTACCACAATGGATTCCTCACCCCAGTTCAACAAAGACAGAGTGTATGTACCTCCTGATAGAGAATTTCATTTCCCTGTCAATGACAAGACTTTTCTCGAGGATATTAAAACTCACTTCGGTAGATTACACAATTTGAGCAATAATTGTGTCATTGAGGAAATTGTGCCTGAGGATTCTAGTCACATACGTGATCAAATTCCCATCAGTGGTACAACTCACTCCATTTCTCAACCTGTATCCGAATTTGATGAAGAAATTGTCGTTGAAGGCCCCGAAGTCTCAGAGGACTTTCCATCCTTGTCCTCAAACTATAATCAACTGTCCCAGAAATGTCCCACCGCAGTCTCATCTAAAACCTACTCTGCAATAGTCAAGTCATCTTCACCACAGTTAAAAAACATTGTCTGCAACTCTTTAGTTCAAGGAAGTACAACTCTTCAATCGATTTTTCACGAATTGCCTGTAGAAAATTTTGAGGTAGGGCAATGTTCTCAAATTCCAGAATCTTCAAGTTCTGATGATACTATCCCACATTTTCAAAATATTCCAAAAGGTTCTAAGAAACCGCAGTTGAATAACAATGACTGCGGTTCACCAAAATTCTTGGCAAAAAGAGCTTTCAAAGAGGAAATCAGATTTCAAAACAAAGGCAGACAAAGTTTTTCAAAAAATAGAAAACATGTAAGAATTTCTAAATCCAGGAGTCCAGAAAAATTTGTTCTCACAAATTACATGTCAAAAAATTCTTTTTTCATGAAAACAAACAAAAAGAAAAGTTCAGTTTCAAAAGTCACCTCTGCTACTTCTGACACGACTCAAAAAGGTGTCAAACCTTTCAGAAACTATGTTTTTCAGATCTACTCTTCAACTGACCCAAAACGGAAAGGAGTTTTACCCACTCCAACACCTTTAAGATCAAATCAAAACAAATGGAAAGGAATTTTATCAAATCCACCTAGAGCAAACCAAAGATTTACACGCACGAAACCTCATTAAAAACAAACTTTTCAGAACTCAAACGTCAAATCTCTCAAAAGTTACCCACCTCGGACTAATTTCAAGTCCTACACACCCCATAAACCGTTGACCAAGCACAATGTCAGATTCAATGACAAACCCTTTTTTTGCAAATGTCAGTGCAGTTGTCAAAGGTTTTTATCTCATGCCAAGTCAAATCAAAGACAGAAATCTCACACTTTTCAGAAAACTCGTAACAATCCAAATCTGAACAAACACCCAAGACTCGGTTTGAATAATGACAAAAGAGTTGTCTATGCAAAATCGTACCATGCATCATTCAAGAATACATCAATCGTCCCTGGCTCCAAACTTGTTTGGATGCCTAAACTAACCATTTAAATCTCAGGCTTTGTGCAAGGAGGAACAAGAAGAAGAATGGTTAATTGACAGTGTCTGCTCCTTGCACATGACCGGAAGGTTAGAGTACCTTCGGGATTTCAGGCCTATATGCAATGGTGGAAATGTCACGTTTGGTAACAATGCAAACGGTATCATCCGAGGTTACGGTGTTCTCACTACGGGGAACTTTTCTATTCAGAAAGTTGCTTATGTAGAAGGTCTTAAACACAATCTTATCAGTGTTGGCCAACTATGTAAGGCAGGACATCGTGTTGAATTTGACAATCAATTCTGTTACATAATGACGAATGATCGCAACACCTGCTTAATCAAGTCACGCTGCGAAGGCACGATGTACCCTCTTGATGTTTCTCTTATCATTGGCAAACCGCAGTTGTGCTTTCTGTCCAAAGTTGTATCCGAAGTCTGCTGGCTATGGCACCGCAAGCTCACTCATCTTAATTTTCGCTACATCAACAATCTTATCACCGGAGAACTGGTCCATGGTCTCCCTAGTCTCAAATTCAGCAACGAAACTCTTTGCCCAGCGTGCGAATGCGGTAAGCAATCCAAAGCAAGTCACCCTCTGATAATGGATTCTTCTATCTCTGAACCACTGGAGCTACTACACATAGATCTCTACGGTCCATCAACCGTAGCCAGTCTTCATCACAAAAAATATATACTGGTTATTGTTGATGACTATACACGCTTCACATGGGTCTTCTTTCTTAGACTCAAATCAGAGACATCGCAGATCTTCATTAACTTCATCAAAGAAATCGAACTTCAAATCAAGCTTCTAGTCAGACATATCCGCAGTGATAATGGAACTGAGTTCACTAATCATCTTCTGACCAGTTTCCTAGTTTCCAAAGGCATCTCTCACAACTTCCTCCCTATTTCTGGGCTGAAGTAGTAGAGAGAAGAAATCGCACACTCGTTGAAGCAGCCAGATCCATGCTTAACTTCGCCCAACTTCCTCCCTATTTCTGGGCTGAAGCAGTAGCAACCGCATGCTTTGTTCAAAATCGAAGTATTGTGTGCAAGCGCCTCAATAAAATGCCATATGAAGGGCTCAACAATCGCAAACCCAATGTTCGTTTCTTTCATATCTTTGGATGTAGATGCTTCGTGATCAACAACATCGATCAACTCAATAAGTTTGCACCGAAGTCTGACGAAGGTATCTTCCTTGGTTATTCTACTAACAAGGTTGCATACCGAGTGCTCATCAGAAGAACAAGGTTGATCATTGAAAGCTTTGATGTGAAATTTGATGACTCTCACATCCGCAGTGCACCTCCATCCACTGAAACAACTGCAATCATGGAAAGTGACATTCCAACCAATTCTCGACCTCTAAATCTAGTTGAAATCAACTATGATGACCTGTTTGATCCCATTGAAACGGCGAAACTATCCGAAGTCCTAGTGTCATCCGTAGCTCAACAACAACATGTCGACGTATTTGGACCTTCTCTATCTGAAGTAGTATCTCTCAATACTTCCACCTCTCCGGTTGAGGGGGAAAGCTCTACTCCGGATATTGCTACAACCGTTGAGGTTCCAGTACCTGATGTTGCTTACATTCCTACCCGAAGTGAAGTCTCACCATCAATCGAACCTTCGGACGACTTAGATGACGAACTCATAGAGAATATTGACACTAGATCCGATCCCAGAATTGTCACTCTTTCATCTGCATTCCAGGGGGAACTTTCTCAAGTTCCAGAGGAACTCCTATCTGCAATCCAGGGGGAACCTCAATCTCTGCCAACTCCTCAAGAAAACCTTGCTTTAATATATCAAGGTGATTCAGCAGGATGTTCTCAAGTCCAGGGGGAACTGCATTCCCCAACCGCAGATTCCTCTGATATCCAAGACATTCCTTCTACTGCAGCTGCTAATCATCTAATGCCACGTCTTCATGTATGGACAAAAGACCATCCACCAGGTCAAATTATCGGCAATCTATCAGCAGGTATCCAGACTTGGTCTTCCAAAGATTTATCTGATCATTGTCATTATGCAGCATTTATGTCTTCAGTTGAACCTCAAACTATCAAAGAAGCTCTACTTGAACCAGACTGGAAAGTTGCAATGCAAGAAGAATTAGAAGAATTTGAAAGAAACAAAGTATGGCAACTTGTTCCTTTTCCACAAGGTCATACTATTGTCGGTACAAGATGGGTTTTCAAGAACAAGCTAGACGAATCTGGCTCAGTCATCCAAAACAAGGCAAGACTGGTTGCTAAGGGCTATAGTCAACTAGAAGGCATTGACTACGATGAAACATATGCTCCGGTAGCACGGATGGAAGCCATCCAGATCTTTCTAGCATACGCAGCCCACAAAAATGTTAAGGTACACCAAATGGACGTTAAGAGTGCCTTCCTCAATGGTGAACTAAAAGAAGAAGTTTACCATTAGCAACCTCCAGGATTTGAAAACGATGAATTTCCAGACTATTGCTATAAGCTCGAAAAAGCAGTCTATGGCCTGAAACAAGCTCCAAGAGCTTGGTATGAGACATTCTCTGAATTTCTTGTCTCATCTGGTTACAAAAGAGGAGTGATTGATCCCACATTATTCAGAAAAGCAAATGGTGACCACCTTATGATGGTACAAATATATGTGCATGATATCATTTTTGGGTCTACTGATCAAGATATGGTAGATGAATTTGCAAAGCTCATGACCAAAAAATTCAAAATGAGCATGAATAGAGAAATCAACTTTTTTCTAGGTCTTCAAGTCAAACAAATTCAGCAAGGAATTTTCATTCATCAAGAAAAATACACCATAGAACTTCTGAAGAAATACTCAATGGATAACTGCTCTTCTGCTAAGGTCCCTATGGCCTTTGGATATAAGATCTCTATTGATCCCTCTGGTGAACCTGTGGATCACAAGACTTATAGAGGCATCATTGGTTCGCTAATGTACCTCACCGCAAGCAGACCTGACATTGTCTTTTCAACTGGTGTATGTGCAAGATACCAGGCTGATCCAAAAGTGTCTCACATGACTGCAGCCAAACAAATTCTCCGGTATCTTAAAGGAAGCAAATCTATGGGTTTATGGTATCCTGCAGGAAACAACTTCAGTCTTCAAGCCTTCACCGATGTGGATCATGCAGGTTGTAAGCTCGATAGAAAGATTACTTCAGGTGGATGTCAATTTCTAGGCGGAAGACTTGTAAGCTGGTCTTCAAGAAAACAAACGTGTGTATCACTATCTAGCGCAGAAGCAAAATATGTAGCCGCAGCCAGCTGTTGTTCCCAAGTTCTTTGGATGAAGACACAATTACTAGACTACGGGTACAGAATGTTGCGGATACCAATTTAATGTGACTCAGAAAGTGCTATAGCTATCTCTCATAATCCTATTCAGCACTCCAAAACGAAACACATTGAGTTACGGTACCATTTCATCAAAGATCATATTTTGAAAGGTAATATTGAACTCATCTTTGTTCCTACTCATGAAGAGATTGCTGATGTCTTTACAAAAGCTCTTGACTCTTCAAAACTCAATACATTCTTACAAATGTTGGGAATGATGAATCCGGACCTGCAGTTCTTTTTGAAGTGTTAGCTACCGCAGACCGTCTTTGGTCCTCATTACGGTTCTAACTGAGAATTACATATGATAGATGGTTTTGATACCACAATATAGGTACCACAACCATATGTCATACGTATCTCTCATGGGTCTTAATGTTCCTTTATTTCTAAATTTTGTACAAGTGTTTGTCTCATAGATTCTCCGAAATCTTTCTTTCTCATCCGCAATGGATTTTCTCAACGGCTTTGATGAATTCATCCACAACCATCTCTAATAAATTCCAACCGATTCATTAACTCTTGAATCTTTGTGTGCTATTTAATGATCCTTCATTAAATAAAATACAAACATTCCCTTTAGAAACTGTCACTTTACCTTTCTTAATAAACCCCGTATCAGACCTATTTTAGGGATGATATCAAAAAGAATGATTCCCAAATCGATCCTTTTTCAACTTGTCCTTTCTTCTCGCAAACACGTCCAATCAGTTTCAACTTTCTCTCTCATCAACCCATGATTACCTGACGTTTAACCATGCGTCCACTCCACCATTAAATGCAAATCCTCCTTTTAAGATTTCTCAAATCTCTTCAAAAACCGTGTCATATTTGTGTGGTCGAGATTCAATTCCAGAATCGTTGATTCCCCCCAAAACCCCATTCAACTTCTTACCCCCTTTTATCCTTTACCTAGGGTTAAAATCCTTTTACCCCCCTTTATAAACCCTTTTTCTTCTCTATAATCGTTTACGCTCTCTGATAATCGATTACTCTCTCAACTCTTCAAGAACTCACAAAAGCTCTCAAGAACTTCCATCTCATAACTCTCAATGGCGAAATCTGGTGCATCTAAGAAGCAATCCAAGGCTTCAAGTTCGATGAATCAAACCGGTTCCACATCACCAACAATCGCTTCAAGCAACTTCAGGGCTGTGTTTGACGATCATCCGTCTTACAATGCTCCAACAAAACTGATGATCAAGCATCTCAAGAACCACATCCTTTTTGGCCCGTTCGACGCATTCACCGATGTTGTTCCCGTTTCTACACTTTTCAAATGTGCTCTGTCTGCATACAGACCAATGGAAAATCCTCAAGAAGTGTATCTGAACCTCGTCAACGATTCCTTGGTCATCTTGACCAAAGAAAAATTCTTAACCTCCATTAACCTGTTAATCCATCCCTCCATCAAAATCTTCACTTCATCCTTATCCAATATCACTACCGTACTGTACCAAATGGGTTACCAGAAACCAATCCGAGGGGTTGGTGAGTTTAATAAAAATCAGTTGCCTTCAGTTTGGCAGTTTGTATGCCACTTCGTCATCCGATGTCTATCTGGCAGAACCGAAGGCATCGACAACATGGGACTCAAGCTCCTTGAACTTGTATGGAGCATCTTCACCGGCCGTGATGTCAACTACGGTCAAATTCTTTGGGATGATTTCCTCCAGTACATTCCCAAAGGACAACCAAAGGAAAATCCAACCGAGCTCACTTTTGCTCGATTTTGGTCTCTATGTATTTCTGATCTGCATGCGGATGCTGGTCTCGACATGGGAAGTGACATCAATTTCTTTGTCACTAAGGATATCAAAAGGTATACTCCTTCCTCTGATCAAACTACTTTTGGACCTATCCGCAGGCTCCCCACATACATTCTTTCACTGCTTGGTCTTGAGACTGCTGATGTCTCAGATCATATTGAGGCCACAGAGGGTATTATCCCATACCCTTCTACCCCACCTCTTCCTTCTTCAACTATTCTTCCTGAGGGTACCGTAGCCCCCTCTGCCACTACACTCTCTAACCTTTCTCAACGGAGAAAATCAGTAGCTTCTAAAAAGAAAGCTACAACACCCAAAAAGAAAGCTCCAAAACAAACCGCACCCACCAAGAAACGCAAAACCAAAACCACCACTATATCGAGTAGTGACTCTGAGGCAGATAGACAACCCATATCTATCCTCAATAAAAGAAAGACAACTGAAACTACTAGCCATATGCGTGACCGGACTGATACTGAAGCCTCTCAAAAGGCTTCGGTAGTCCTTGGGGTGGTCGCACATCCATTCGATGCCACCCTCGAATACCACTCAAACTCATCTTGTGAGATTGTTTCACCCTCATCTTCTTCTGAACGTGGAGACAGCCCCCCAGTTGGATCTCAAGTAGATAAAACTGGTAATCGCCCTAAGGTCTCCAGGGCTTCTAGGCTGCACATCTTTTCTTCTGAGGAGTTAGACTCCATCCTCTTGCAAGTATCCCAAACACTACAAACACCACTCCATCCGCAGGGCATCTATTTCGCCCATGCCAGAACTGGGCCGAGGCCAAACTTGACCACGGGTCAAGGAGACCAAGGAAGCCCAGGAAATCCTACTCTGCTTACATTTGTATCAGGTGGTTTAGGCACGGTGAGCACTAATGTGCAAGGAACCGTGAACCCAAGGGACACCTTGGTGCGACAACAAGGAATTGACGATGAAGACTCGAATGATTCTTGGAGTCAGTATCAACCAACCACTGATGTTGAAATCAAGAAGTATGCTGCTTTCAAAAGGGCGTTCCAAGCCTGCAAGGAGCAGCAGGTCAAACAACAAAAGCAAAAGGAGCAAGAAATTCTGTCCGTAGCCAGATACTAGGCAAATGCCATCAGCAACGCCCACACTGCTGCAACAATTCTTAAGGTTCAGACATGGATGGACCAAATGGCTGAAGCTGTGCTGAAAGCCCAAGCCTCAACCGCAGCCGCAGGTACATCAAATGTTCCTCCCTCTTCACCTCCTGTTCCACCTACCACAGTCAACCCATCTCAAGACGAAGAGCCAACTATTAAACTCAGCTCGGCCCCAACCTTCGGCTTTGACGATGAAGACATCCAAGAGGTCAACAAACCAAATCCATCAGATGATGACCTCATGATGTTCGAGGAAGAAGAAGAATCCAGCGGTTCACAGCACTCTACTTCTAAGCCTAAAGAAAAGAAGAAGAAAAAGAAGAAAGATAGCGGTCACTCGTAAAGAATTCCTCAACCTTCAAGCCAAAGTTGATCGAATTTTGATTGCGGTTAAGCCTACCCAACCTCCACCAGAAGATCTCCGAGGACCGCAATCACTAATTGAGCGCATCGAATGACTAGAAACGAGAGAGCGTATGGCCGCTGAGCGCATCTCTCTTAAAGTTGAGATGGGAATACGATCTCTCGATACCAACTGCAGGGCCGACCATCAAGATTTCATGGCCATAGCGGAACGCCTCATCACTGAGGTCACCGCAATCAAACAAGGCTTACAAACAGCCATTGCGGATCAAGATGCCCAGTCCCAAAAGGCAATAGAGGAAACTCATACTGCCTATGAGTCCATGATTTCTATTCTTCATGCAATAATCGCCCGCATGCAGAAATCCCTCACAGCAAACTTTCATGGCCCAGAGATACTGCAGCTCACAAAGGATATTCACAAGCTGCTCTTCAACTCTGCCGTTCCAAACAACTCCCAATTGGCCAAATCAATGAAAGCACACTTTTCTGAGGTTTTTGCCAAAGTTGATGGATTGAAACAATGGCTTGAGGAAGCACCAGGGTTGCATTCCTCAAGAGGGGGAAGTGATAGAGAAGACGATCGCGGTGAGCGCTCAAACACATCCATCCGACAGAGCCCTCCAATCACCACAAATAAAATTCTCACTCCGCAGTCTTCCCCTCCACCATCTCAAAATATTCTATCTCCCCACTCATCACCCAAAAACAACATAAGCCGTCCTCTGACGCCTCCTCATCTAAAGAATCTTGAGGAATATATGTCCTCAGAAAGCTCTACAGATTCTCCTGCCACTGCCCAGAGGAAACATGACTGGAAAACAGCCAAGCTAGCCGAAATTATATGGAGAGAATGCGGTTTTGACACTATGATTGATGAATCGCTGATTAACTCATGGGTCAATCCTCTCCGCAGGCTACTTGATGAAGACTACACTCCCCACCTCACATATGCTGAACCACCATCAGATGGTTATTGGGATATTCCAATTTCTCCCAATGCCAAGTACTTTTCCGTCTTTGACTCCTTCGACCACAGTCTTCCTGATCACAAGCGTCTACCAATGGAATTCGAAAGACTGACTCGATTCTATGCGAAGCATGGCTCTTTAGTGGAAAACATTTGGTCTAACGATAGACCATCCGCAGTGAAAAACTACAAGATGCGGAAGTTTATGAAAGTAGACTTTGCTCAATTCACTCTGACCAGAAGAGAGCATGATTACATCCGCACCCAGGCAGACTTCCCCTGCATGAATCCAAAAGAAATATTTCTCATTGCCAGAGTTTTTCAGAACAAGGCAGAGAAACATCCTAAGATGCAGATAGCTCTCGACAAAGCCAAATCCTTCCTCAAGGAAATTGTCTGTGACCTTGCGAAGATTGATGCGGACATCTACCCCACCATTGTCAAGAAATTTGACCTTCCACCACTTGAACAAGTGCCAATGCTTACAGAAGGTTTTGAAGAAAGATCTCTAGGCGCAACCAACTTTCCAGATCTTGGCATCATATTCAAACGGAAAACGGACAATGTCAAATATTTCATTTCGATGAATGCCATGCATCGCCTACCCAAGAAGCAACTTGACATATGCAAGACCGCAGTGGAAAGATCAAAACACACTACTGCAGAAGTCAAGTTCGAGATCTCCAAAAGAATCTTGCGGCTGGAAAATGTTAGAAAATTTTGGTGGATTTTGATCAAGTTTCTCAAACTTAATAACTGAACCAAAGTTAAAAAGGTCACTTAGGGGGAAATTGTTGAAACATGAAAGTGACCCTTTTGAACTTATCTACCGCAACGGTTCAGTACCCGCAACCAATTCAGCACCGGAGTCAATTTCTATAACTGATACCGCAACCATTCTGATCAGCAACATCCGGAGTATTCAAGTCTTACTTATCCGCAGTCTTAGTTATTTCTTTTACTATGTAATTCACTCTATTGTCCAGCATGTCTTGCACGACTGCTCATAGAGTTGTTCTTTTCTAAACTCTATAAATAGAGACTCTTTCTTATGTATTATGTACGTGTGATACTTGTGTACTTGTGATATATGTGAGTGTGAAAACTCTTAACTTCTTAATACACAAGATTTCTCATCTTTCTTATCTTCATAAGTTATCTCTCCTATCTTTATCACACTCAAACTACTACTGGAACATAACCTCTCTTCGGAGCAAGTCTTCTAGACTTAATCACTAAACTTCATCTCGCTTACTAACTTGGAGTGACTGCATTCCTTGTTATGAATCAGTTTAAGTGTATTCTTGATATAACTTTTGTCATTTATCTTTCTTTACTTTCCGCAACTAACTATCTAACTATATAACTATCTAACTTTATTATTGTTGAGCTTTTAGATCCTTAGAGATTAACTATTCCGCAATTAACTTGTTCTAACGTTTGTTCAAGTGTGTCTCCAAGTTTTTCTCTCAACAATCTTATTAACTATAATATTTTGTGTCTTAAGAAACAATGAACCTTTCAATATGCATCATGAACAAATATGTAGTAAATCGTTATAAACAAAAACAAAACCATAAATGTGAAAAAGGAAAATAAATTCCAAATTTCTAACCTATGATACTTTTCTTTAAGCAACAAAGGGATAAAAGGGAATAGATGTAATTAACATCAAAGTAGTATGTGATACTATACTCTCTATTCATCTATGTCACGACGGTTACGGAAAAAATACATACACACAAATAAAAACCAATCAACTCATATCTCTAATCTATCGAAACCAACAAGGAAATCAGAATAATAAAGATGCGACTGCATGACAACCTCACAAAGTACAAAAACAATAGACACATTGATTCTTAGCCCTCTCTATTCAATGACAATATCAAGAAAGAAAATAA